>NC_091015.1:107184003-107366503 GCF_041296385.1 Aphelocoma coerulescens
TGTGCATCATCCCAGGAGAAACATGGCTTCAATGTGCCCTCTGGCCTCATGGCCAGAGACCTGGGACCAGCGCTTCTGAAAGCACCAGAGCAGAGAGCTGAGCTCTGCGGTTTCCAGTTCAGCCCAGCAGAAACCCTGTTGATGCAGAGCACCTCTGGTGGACTCCAAACCAGAGCCCAAAACAATCTTTCAAGAGAAATTCTGACTCTAGATAGAAGCCATTTTGTGGCAGAGATTTTTGCGTTACCCTTCTCTTCCTTTTTTTTTTTTTAAAGGATGCACATTTAAAAGTGTGCATGGAAATGGTGGCCCAAGTGCACTCCTGCTGTTCAGGATGCAGCCAGGTGGCTTTGTGTCTGACAGAAGCCCTTCCTGTCCCCAACATTTCATCTTAAGTCAAACAAGAAGGTTCCCCTCTTGGAGTCCCCCACCCAAACACAGGGCCTGATTTACAATGCTGCCAATTTCCCATCTGATAAACAGGGACCCTGTAATTGTCATATATAGTTGGGTGCACTTGGTTTTAGTGATTGTGAACTACTGAACTGCCCCGTGCTTTAAATGTCTTATCCTACACTTTGTAATATGTCACATGAAATAAAGGACTGACACGAGTGACTCCCTGCTGCCTCGAACCCTGCTAACCACGACTAAACCATGTTTTAACCAGGTATGATATACTTTCTCAGCAGAGAAGTCAGAAAATCTGCTGTGCTTCCTCTGACAGTGACACGCTCTCTCCTTCTTTCAGAGGAGACAGGCTGGTGGCTCACCAGTGAGACCAGCAGTTAACCCTTTCTGGAGATGCCATGAACTCTGCAATGCAGGTGTTGAGCTCTTCTGAGATCCTGTTGTGAATTAAAGGTTACTTGTGTTCAGGTTTAAATAGATATTTTTTTATATTTTATTTGAAATTGTCAAAGAATAATATATTGACCACCTTTATAATACACTTAATAATAGATCAGATGGTTTGTCTAGCTGGAAGCTCATTGTCTGGAATGAGTTAGGGGGTAGAGACTGACAAGGCAGCCTTTTATTTTTTTAAGCAATGTCTTGATGAACAAACTAGTGCTGTATTTTAAACAAGGCTTTTACACTGAACTACCCCAGCACGGTAATTTAATGAATCTACATTTCATGACTGAAGTGATAAGGATGAAACATTTTAAAATAACCAAAAGGTAGATACACCAAAAAAGTCTGATGAAACATTAAATGAATGTAGTGTAACACATTATCTTTGCTTCTGCACATCCAAAAAGTGCAATGAACTAAAACATTGCATTAAGCCAAGAATAAAGCTAAAAATTAAATTGGCTTAGAAAGATCTAGTGTAGTGGTTTATGCACTAAGAACGCTGTAAATTTGGTCATTTAATATCATTCTCTTTACCTCTGATATGCACATTAAAAGCAAACTAAGACTCATGGTAAAAAGTCAGAAGAAAAGGACAGAGATGAACTTTGTCATTTTACATGCTTATGTCTTTTTAAACACACAGTATTAATTGTTGTTTTATTTATTGTATAGTTATTCTCACTGTCTGTTTTTCAGGTGGTGTGAATATCCCAAGACATGAAATATAACAAGGTCTGTTACAGATTAAAACAGGATCCAATAAAGAAGACGTATTCAAAAATATAATACTGCCCCTTCAAATCAATAAATAAAGACAAGCATTTCATACACTAATGCATATATCTATGACCATTATAAATTAGTTGCTTGCCAGAAAATACACTTCTTAGCACAAGTGCCATTATTTAAAGTTGTCTGTTTAATGCACACTTAGTATATTTTCTCATCCAAAGCTGCGCTGCATAATTAGACAACATCCATTCTTAAAAACTAAAGTAGATGCCAAAAATGTAATACATAAAGCATGACGTATTACAAATTTACATCTTCAAAAGTTATGTGTGGTTTCAGACAGAAAAAAATTGCAAAAAGATCACTATATTATAATGGCCCGGGTTTCATCTTAGCTTGCTCCATCTGTCGACTGGCAGTAATGTAAGTTATAATGCACTCATTCTTATTCAACTTCAGTGAATGGGTATTTTCCAGGGTAGTTCTATTAAGTGGACAACTAGATAGGTGTCTTAATAGTTTGCTGAATTATGGTTGTTTAAGCCTCGGTTAGATCAATGGGTTGATTGCTGGTTCTTTTCCCAGAAGACATTTATTGTCTTCTAAAGTGAACTCAGATTTCTGTCTGTATTCCCAGCATGGATGGGTTTCTGGCAACCTATTGGTCAGATACAGCATACTCTTATGTTTTCCACTTAGGACCCCTTGGGACCACACTCTTATCCCCATCCCACCCAGATGAGTGAGGGTGTCTGTCTCCTTCTGCCCTTCTTTCGGCAGTATGGAGCAGCCAGGCTGTGCCAGTTGCTTTGTTGAGAACTGTTCCCTCATTGTCCTTCTGTGCAGCAGGACACAACTGGTCAGCCAGAAAGAGAAGGAAAGTGTGGGCCTGCTGAGGGATGCAGGGAACCTAGTGACAAAGGACATGAGAAAGGTGCAACAGCTTGGTGCTTCCTTTGCCTGAGTTCATTGGCAAGGTCCACTCTCAGGCGTCCCAAGTATCTGTGGCTGGCAACAGGGTCTGGTAGAGTGTGGTACAACCTGTGGCCAAAGTAGATCAGACTATGAACCAGTTTTATGCTCTGGGAAAGTAGAAAGCAATGCATCCAGCTGGGCATCTGATGTTCCTGAGGGAGCAGGCCAGTCTTACTGTGGGAGAGCCCTTTGTCCTTCTTAAAGAGTGGAGATCAGTGAAATGGAGAAAGTTCTGGGAAACTACAAGTCAGTCAGACTAATGAGAACCCTTAGAAAGATCATGGATCAAAGCTTGCAAGCACTCACTGCGAGGTGCGCAAAAAGCAGTACAGTGAAACAACGCTCTGGGATTTACCAAAGGCAAATCGTGCCTGAAAACAGGCACAAAAACATTATGATGACTGGCTTGGTAGATGGTAAGGGGAATGCAGTGGGTGTTGTCCACCTTAACTTAAGCATGGTCCTTTGCACTGTCTCCATAATACTACTGTAGATAATTGGAAAGATATAGACTGAAGATTGCATGGTGGATAAAATCTGTGTGGACTGTCTAGGCTTAAAAAACAATGAACAGTGTTTTCAAGACTGGGTGGTGCATAGTTACTGGTGGCATTCTTCAGGGACTGATACAGACACCTGTGTTCTTTACTGTCTTCATTAACAATCTGAGTAATGATATGAAATGGGATGAAACTTTGTCAAGATTCAGGATGACACCAAAGTGGAGATGGAGCAGGGGATTATGGAAGTGGACCACTTATGGAAGTGAACTACCAGTGGAAGCTGGGAGCAGGGCTGCCAGTTAGAGGGACCTCAACAGGCTGCAGAAAGGGACTGACAGAAACCTCAAGAAGTTAAAAAAAAGCAAATGCAAAGCCTTGCATCAAGGGTGTAAAAACTGCAGTGGCACAGGAGAGTGAGTGACTGGCCAGGATAGTTCCAAGAAGGCGTCTGGGAATCCTAGTGGACAAGTTCAGTGTGAATCAGAGCAGTGGAGGCAAGCTGTAACAGGATGAGTGTAGCCAGAAGTGATTATTTCCTGCTGTTCAACTCTTGGGAGATCCCATCCGAGTAGTGCCCAGTTCTGGGACTCTGTTACACAAAAAAGACATAGACAGTTTGGAGCAAGTCTGACAGAGAACCACTAGGCTGGTCAGGTCACATGAGGAGAGGCTGAGAGAATGGTGCCTGATTAGGGGATGAATCTATTTGGTAACTCTACTGTCAATGGCTATAGAGGAGAGGGAGCTACACTGTTCCCAGTGCAAGCACTGGGGGCAATGGAATCAAGCAGCAGCAATGGAAGTTCCAACGAGACACACAGTAAAAATTCTTCACAATGACAGTGATTGAGCACTGTACCAGTTTGCCTATCTCCATCCATCTAGTCCAGCTTGACTAGACAACATCCTGGGCAACCTAGACCTAGCTCTGAAGTTGGTCTTGCTTTGGGCAAAAAGGTGGACTAGATAACCTCCATAGATTCTTAATTGCACTGAGATTGCTTATTATGGTTACTTCAGGCACTATTATTCAAGAGGAATATATTCCCTGACTCCTGCCTTGTTTCTTTTTTTCCTATTTCCTCTATGGTCTGTGGCATTTTGGCTCTGCTTCTTTCCTCACCTGGCAGCCAGCTTGTGCCTCTCAGCAGCTTTTGCACGATGCCACAGGAGAGCAAAGGCTAGTGGGCCGTACAAGCTGGCCAGCACGCCAGGAGTCTTTGTGCTTCTGCCTGTTAATCACAAGGTGCTACTGAGGTGTGTGAGCTGGCCAGCGTGCCAAGAGCCTGTGCATCAGGCACACAAAGAGAAATGAGCTAGCAGCAGGCAGCAGCAGATTGTGGAGATGTGTCCCAGTGCTGACAGGGGCAAGGCCTGAACCACCCATGGCAATTAGTGCAGTCAAATCAGATGCAGCAGCAACCAGTTAGACCAGAGCTTGTTGTCTCACCTTCCTTCTGGCCTGGTCACCCCCGGTATACCCCATCATGCAGGCACCCTCATTTCTATCAGGAGGGGAATGAGAATCACATCGTTTTATATTGAATTATGTTATGTAATATTATCATAATTGTATTTATTGTCTATATTATATATACTAACTATATCAGTTACACTGTGTTGCATTACACCATATTGTGTGTTGCTCTTGAGTCACTTTCCCAGTCTGGAAGTCTCCACGCTGCCACCATGTTTTGCTCTCAGTGCGTGTCCATCGAGCCCATGAGATAGCTGAAGAGGTAAATGAGGCTCACACTCCCCTCTTTCTTGCCTCTCACACAGTGCAATGGATTTCAATAAGCATCTGAAATTGGAATTGGGTATCCTAGCTTCAGGAGAACCAGGAATGGGGTCAGACAAGAAGCTGTCTCTTGGTAACCTACTCTTTGCTCTAGCAGAAACCCTTATGCTGGAGGAGAGAGGTGTGGAAAGGTAGAGCTGGGTCCATAGCATCTCATACTTAAGGACAGATACTTGCTCATATCTGAGGCAGGGGGATGTCTGTCACGGTATGTTCACCCCAGTAAATCAGCATGGCGCTGATTTGTAAATAGTTGGCCTCATTTACCGCATTCCTCTCTGCAAACTGAGCTTGTGCTAAGCTGCTGGAGCCCAGCCTCACTTTCCTCCAGCTGCTCACTTCCAAAAAGTTATTGACATTGCCTCCAGCCCTTGGATGTTAGTGGTATTTTTGTTTTATGTCTTTCCTAACAAGTTGACACAACTTAACAATGTTGGTCTTGTCACCAGATTATTCTTCTAAATGAGACAGTTATTCACAGTGAGTCATTGAATATTTTACAACATGGTTACAGTAGCTGCTCCGACAGGTACCTGTGTATAGATGAGAGTGTATGCACTGTCACAGCACTGTCACATAGGAGATGTTTGCTCTACCTTTATTTATACAAACCACTCACCCCCTCCTCTCCCTTGCTCACAAGCTGTCCTTTAATTCTCACGGCACCATCTTTCCACCTTGTTACTCGGGTGGATGCACAGAGATGGCCCTACTGCTACTGTATCTCTTGGGTTTCTTTGGGTGTTTGGGGAAAATATCTGTTTTTAATATTGTGCAACTGGAGATGTGACCTGTAGACAGTTTATTTCTGGGCAGACCAGTGAGCTTTGGAAGATGGATTCTTTCCTTGAGGTGGGGATGGCTCTGGAAAAAAAGTTCTTTCAATTTTTCCCTTCACACAGTCCTGCTTGATTTATTTTTCTGCTTCTTCAAAAGGACTTTGTGGCCAAGAATAACCAGAGTATCTGCCCATTTGCCACTCTGTGGGTACCTGAAAATAAAGATCTCTAGTACCTGCCCCCCTGCCTGTAACCATTCCCAGGGAATGTGTATGTGTGTGTGAGTGCCTGCGTGTGTGTGTAACTACAGTAGCTCTCTGGTTTGTCCAGGGTTTAAGGAATAAGAGTCTAAGTGAAGCTCACTCCATATTTTTGATACTTGTTAGTGATCGGAAAGCCTTGTTTATCATCTGCACTATGTGGCAGGACATCAGAACTGAACTACTTAGCATCTTTGCAAGGTGTTTTCTCTCCTTTTTAATGTCTGTGATGATATCTGCTTTTCAGAAATTGCGCCACTTTAATTAATTCACATTTTAAACGTACTTTGAGGTTCACAAGCATGTGTGCTACTTGAATATAAATTATTCTTGCTAGAATTTGTAATTTCTTCGCAGTGTTTGGGTTCCTTTTTTCTCCCCTTTTTTTTTTGCCTTGAAAAATAATTGTCCCAGAACTAGTTAAATAACAGGACAGTCTGAGCAACAGCTAAAGGGCCTCTATTCTCTGTCATCTTGTACCTTGCACCTTGTCAGCAACACCTGTAAAGAGCTGGTGTAAAATGGCAGCACATAGCTCTGCTAGTACCTTACACTCCTTTTGCACAGAGTGAACAGACTACACAAGGTGCCAGGCCCAAAGGCCTCTGTTTCTGCCCATTTGGGATATGCTCTTTGCATCAAATCTTGAGATTTCTTCCTTTTATTAAAGTAAACCCAAAGGGGTCCCCTAGAGGCATAGCCAATATTCACTCCTTGTGGGCACACAAATCCAGGATTAGCCTGTGGCTGTTCCCAGGCAAAGCGTTTGCAAGTGAAGTCTGTGCTAGTGTTAGGCAGGTACTGTAATGTAGAAGACCTGCTCTGACTATTTATTCATCTGAATTAGCTGCCTCTGGAATGCATATTTGTGTACCCCCAGAGTTTAGAACTCCATCATGCTTGTGTCCTGAGATATGTGGTTTATCTGAAACTGATTTTTCTTTCACTTTACTGTGACTCGTCCCACAAGTCAGGAGGATCTGACACTGAAACTATTCTCTGCTGATTTCTCCCAGCTAACACACAGAAGCACTGTGGATGGGAGACCTTCCAAATTGCCAGTTCCCTAAAACTTTAACATTTTGGGTTTTTTTAAATGCCATGGTTTCACTTTCACTACGCAAAGCACAGGAAAAGACTGGTAGACAAATAATTATTAAAGCTATGTCTGAAATTATTCCAAGCCTGTGAATCTGTTCCTTTGCAGGAAGACAGTGCTGAATCCCTAGCAGCTTCCATAGCTCACTTCTTTGCAGATGGTTCTCTAAGGGTGTGTTGAAGCAAACTGAATACCCACCACCAAAACTCACCTGAATTCCAATGTTTACACCTGATTTTGAATCCAAGTCCAGATTTAAAGAAGATAAAGGAGGTTATGTCCATGTACAAAAATATCCTTAGATGGCTAAAAATATCAAAAAGCACTTGAATAAATTCTTGTTAATAAACTAAAATTTATCATCTGGCTTTTCTGACACTCTAATGATGAAAGATGCAAGGTGTAGGTATTACAGATACACAGATGTCTGTCATAAGTAATAGAAATTATTAATATTATTATTAATGTGTCTTACACCTCGAGGGTCTAACTGAGGTAAGAGTCCCACTCCTTGTGCATGCAGTCAGACACTGCAGTTTGCCACATATGTAGAGAATAAAGGCAAATAGACAGGACCAGGAGAAAAAAAAAAAGGCAAGGCACACAACAGGATCAATCTTGGGCTTTTTCAGAGGACCTTTTTCAGAGAAACCTGAATTATACTTGATTTTCTAAGGAAGACTGAGAGCCTACCTCTTTTACCTTATTGAAAACCTCAGCCTGACGGACTTGTCTGAGGCAATAGGGGAAGCCCATGGGCAGGGGCAAAACATGTCCAGACACAGCAGCACAATGCAAATCTCTAGAATGCTTTTGCACAGAAATAGTGTTTCTTCATACAAAGAACTGCGTTTGGGCTCATGTCAAGCTTAGATTAAAGAGCAGTGGATAAACATCTATCTTTGTTACTACCACAACCATGAATTTTAAGGGTTAGTCATCCCCGAGACCTGGAATGGCTCGTTCACGTGAGACAGAAATATTTCATTCAGCCTTGCACTCCTGGAAGGCTGACACTCCTGGGCAATGAAGCTCCTTTTTTACCTTTCTTTGCTTTCTCGGTGAGTGATCTTGACTGCATTTTCACCAAAACAGAGATGCAATATCTCACGAAGTGGTGCACTGCATGTTTCTGCTGGCATTCATTGGCTGTGCCTCGCGTGTAGGGCAAAGGCTTAGCCTCTAAGATTTGTTGGCAGCCTCCTGCTCTTTGTTCTTCAGAATGTGAAAATAGTGTAAATAGCAGCATCTGCAATTGCTCCTGCTGCTCTGACTGCCAGCCAAGCCAGATCCCCCTCCCCTCGGAGAGCAGTCCACATGCTGCACACAGGACTGGACCGGGGAGGAATTATATGCGGTGAGAGTGCAGCCTCAGGAGTGCTGTGAAGAATACAGGCCATCAGACAGGAAGGCAGATAGACTGCCTCCGAGTTAGGCTATTCCCAAATGAAATTTAAAAAAAATCTCTTCCTCACATCATGAGCCTTATATATTTTTTTAGGATTTTTGTGTCTAAATCTATCTTGCTACCAAAAATGTTTTAAAGAAAGGGAAGGAATAATTCACTCACTGTTTCTCTTGTGCAAGGAGAGCTCTATTCCAGGAGCAACCAACCTTTCTGTCATGATCCTATACCTTCCTATACAGATTCTTACACTGAACCCGTCATGACACTTCAGAGATTTCAGCAGCTGAGCTCAGGTTCACTGTTTTCCTGTTTATATAGTGGTTTTAAGCAATTTTAAATGTGCATGTGGAAATGAAGTTTTAGAAATGCTGAAAAATGATTAGTGCTTTTTTTCCACCATATATACACATGCATACATGCATACTATATATTGTATATATCTGTCACAGCAGAATTTTTTCCTCTGCAGCTCAGGTTGAAAGGAGAGTTAAGTCCTTTTTCATGTGAAAGGCATTTAAAAATACCTGTTTGTCCATTTGAAATCTGCAGAAGAAGTGGAACAGTGAGTAGGCAGAGAGATACATGTTCATCTATGGTCTGCAACAAGGGAAGCTGGCAAAGAGTCCTGGAGTGAAACGTGTGTCCCAAAACGATGCTGCTGATGGAAGGGTTCTGCAAGCTTCTTTCTAGCCAGCCCTATCAGACAGTGCCACCCAAAAAGCAAACCCTTATCATGCAAAAAAATGGCATGGCAAGGTCAGTGATATAAATGAATTGTCAAAGCATCTCATAGGCAGGCAGCTGGCTAGACTTCTTGTCATCTGATGGCAAGATTAAAGCCTTAAAGTTTGTAAAAGTATTCAAGTTCTGCCTCAGCTACACAACAGTGGTCCTGAGACGATGCTCTATCATGAGGTTCTTATTTTGCAAGCAAAAAGTTCTTATTTTTAAGGAAGACATTAACTATATTTTTAAATTTTGTTTCCAACCTCTCCTCCTTTCTCTTAGTCTTTCAACTCTAAACCAGCAGCATTGCAGCTACAGTCTTTCAGAGACCTGAGCTTCATTGTGAGCCCACCTTAACACCAAGATTCACAGCTTTGAACTACATTACTCTCCTGTATTTCTTTTTTTACTTGCATCATTCCAACACATGCCAACCTCTAGCACATAAAATGCTTGGCTCAGAGGAACAGACGTATACAGCTGCACTGTAATTGTATAAAAAAACCCACACTAATAACTCTTCAGTGCATTCAAAAACTCTGCTCATTGCAGAAGTCTGGGCAGATTGGCACATAGTGCAGAGGCACAGATTACACAGTGCTTAATGGCTAAAACTGGAGCACTAATATAGCCCAAATACACTCACTTTACATTCAAGAGAATGAGACTTTTTTCTTCTTCACAACAAGTGGATTTTAACCCAACAACACTAGAGTATTAGAGGAAAGCCAAGTGTGCACTGTGTAAACACAGAGGACTGCAGTGGGAACCTAAACCTAAGAGCTGTGTTTTTGTAGCAAGGGGGAAGAACCACCCTATGGGAGAAATGGCCAATCAAAACAGCTTGGATTTTTAATGCCAATCACTCATGCATGAGTATAGACCAGTCGTTCCTTGTAGAAATTATCTACCCAGTAGTTTTGAACAGTGAGTCCATTTTCAGGAAATTGTGAACTGCTCTTTGGGGGAAAAAAAAGAAGGAGTAAAATACATTAAAAAGATAGTTTCTTTCAAATTATGCACCCAAGTGTCTTCCTATGTGCAGTTTGAAGATAGCTTTTCAAAGTTAAATCTGCACAGACTATGCTATAAGATTTTCTCTGGTTTATGTGAGTGAAAAACTGAAAATCATATTGAAAAGTAGTGTTCTTATTTGTACAAAGATTATCACATTTGCAGTACAGATCAAACATTCACAAAGGCAGGCAGAATGGCACATGCTGTGAGCATCCACTCCAGCTTAAAAGCTTTAATTCAGGAAGGTTGCTCTATTGAGGAAAAGGAGCTTGCCTAACAAGGAGTGTTTAAACTGCTTTCCTAAAAATGCATAGATTGGAGCATGCACTTAAGTGGTTTCCCACACCAAGGGATTACACCTCCAACAATTATACAAATTAATTTTGAATCAAATTTAGGGAGCCAAGACTGTGCCCACTACTCCTCCAGATATGCACTCCTCTTTCAGCCACACGTGGACATTTGCCATGAGCTGTGCGTTCAGTGGCCATTCGACCCCCAGAAGGACCAGGCTGGGACTGGTGCCTGCATGGGCTGATAACCTGGATGCAGCTGCCTCACACCATAAGTGCACTGGTGTGGCCAGTAAAACCAGTAAGCCATAACCTACCCTGCAAAATGCAGGGAGAGCAACCAGGAAAGGCTTTTGAAGAAATACATAACAGCCCTTCTAGGGCTGTAACTGTAGCCCCAGTTTTTCCCATGTGTTGGAAAGTTGGAGATATAGAGGAATCTTCTTTAGGTTGTCCAAGGTTTACTAAGGAAAAGAGGACCTGCAGCCTTGGACACAACTAAGGTGTATATATCTACTGTGGAGAACCTTTTCTTTAGCTGGCCTGAAGCTGGGGCTGTGCAGATGTACTGTTTGTACCCAAGGATATTAACCACAACAGAGGATCAAGCAAGATACAGATATGTAATGAAAAACAGACTGCATAAGAAAACAGGAAAAAAAGGAATATAAATATATGCACACACAAAGATTCAAAGCATTTTTTCATCCCCGTTGACAATAAACACATTAGCTGAGAATATATTTTCCTGTAGCTTTTGGATTTCTCTAATATTTTCAAGCATTTAGGGCACAGTCTGGAAACCAAGCTGACAGACACCACCCTTGAGCGATACTGGTTTGCCACTGACCTCGTGCACCAGTCAAAAAGAATAGCCTGCTCCATCTTTTACCCTGGCACGTGACTTCAAAAAAATCAAACAAGCGTTTCTCATTACACTTATTAAATTTGAGTACGGCTTGTTATTAATTGACTGAGGTAAAACAAAACCCTCTCACTGTAAAACATAATTATTTAAGCTAAAGTGCTGATGACTTAAAATGCCATGTTATAGCATATAATCTATGCTGAAATGAAAGATAGAAACACCTCCTTTTGGCCTAATTGCACTGAATTCAGTGCATTTGTTATGACCAGAAAAGTGATACTTGAAAGGAATGCCGGATATGGGTACTGTGTTTTATCAGTCACCAGATGCCAAGGCTTTCCCTACCCCTATGGAAACAGGCCATCAGTGAGCTACAGCAATAGAGAAAGCCTTCCATGGCCCTGCCTAGGACTAATAAAAGAGCAAATCAAAGTATTTATCTCTTATGTAGGAGTAGCACAGTAAGATGTTTTACATATGTTCCCAGGGATGTCTGCAGCTGGGTGGGTTTCTTGTAGTATATTCCTTTCTCAAGCAGTTTCTAGTTTTCTGGTGTACTTTACATTGGAGGAGGAAAGGGCTTCCTATTAGTAAATAATTCATATATCATACTTGTATCCTAGATTTATGAAGTGACTTTGCTTCACCAAAGCAAAGAGCATTGCAAATAACGGGCTAGTTCATCCCTTCTGATTTTTTGCCACACAAGAGAAAGCTGGTTCAAATAGTCCAGAAATCTGTCAGAGGAGGAGGGAGCTGGTTGTGGCACTATCAACCTCCCCTTTGCCTATAGCTCAAAGCATAGTTGCGTGTATGAATTCTGCCTGACTGGAAGTCCACTGAGATTTGGGGCTGAGAAGGAGCTCAAGTAAAATGTGTGTTCTGGGCAGTCATGAACCCAGGAGGAGTAACATTATATGTGGCATAAATGTCTGATAAACCCACATGGGAATAGGCATGGAAGCAATGACTTGGCTTAATCAATAGCAGCCGCTAGATTCACTTTTATGCTATTGTATCTCATGAGGGCATGAGGTGTTTTGGCGTGTAATGAGTCCTACAGGATCTGTGGCAAGCAGAGTTGTTTGGGGGAAACATTGTAAAGGGTCTCAGCCCTTCTCCAAATGCATCAAAATTTTTACTGGACTCTCTTAATGTTGGTATCCTCATAAATTTTTGTGGCTGAGGTGGAGGTTCCCAAGGTTAAATCACCAACAACTAATGATGAGCATTGTGCAGCCTCACCTTTATGCACCTTCTTTGCAAGGCAGAGTTAAACCCCTAAATTATGAATTTAGGCTTCCCTTAAAAATAAGAAAAGTCTGCTGCCTGAGAGTGCCTTGTCACAAGCTGACATGCTGAGCCAGGAACCAGTAGGAAATGGTTTATCCGGTTACTCTGTAAGGATTAATTATCATGGGGACTATTCCCCAGGTCTCCTTTTATCCTGCCAGGTGCTTTAACCAAGGGTTAGAGAATCACTCACATTTTTCCCTCCTGCTTTGTTTATTCAGTGCCCTTTTTCCCCTCTTTTGATGGTGAGTACCACCTCCCCAGCCTAGCCTCCTCTGCAGGAGGGGATATGAGCTGGAGTCAGCCCCTTGACAAAGTGTGAGTCCATGAGCATGTGCTGCAACCCCCAAGCTGGTGGACAGACCTTTGCTCATAGGACAGGTGGCTGAGGGAGGAGGAGGAGAAACAGCTCCTATTTCCAGGAGGCTGTGGATGGAGACACATATATTAGGCATGCTCAGAACATGCACTGAAACAGTAAAACATTTCCACAGAAGCTATTTATCATAGCAGAAAGACGTGCCCTAACAAAAATTCACTTGCAGGAATCTGGTAGGGTCTTGCTTTGCACAAGTGTTCATGCCCCTTTCATTCTTTATATTCTGCAGGGTACAGAAAGGTACAGCCAGAAAGGACATCAAGAGGTTTTTGGGTTTTTTTTTACTGACTTAACATTGCCCCACATAGGAGAATATTTTCTTTTTCTGCTCCTTCTGTGTTAAAGACACGGGTACTTGCCTTTCCAATGCTGCTCTTGGCATTAAAAGGGGATTACTCCAGTGGATCCTGCTTGTGGCAGAATGCAGCTTGACAAGAAACAAAGAAATGGCATCCTAAGCAAAGGGGATTTTACTGTGAGTGTGTGCCTATATTGACAACATTCACTGTCTGATCCCTCACCAATCCACCTCATTCACTTATATGGCAAAAAACATGGGGTTTCATTTTAATCCTAATGGTATATAACCCACACCTTCTATGAAACTTCTGTTTGCAGTCAGGAAAAGGCAAAATTAAAACCCTTCCAGCAGAATGTATTGATATGGGTACCATGGACCTATATACACACAGATTCCATAGCATAGGTTTTCCAGGCACCTATTTACTAGCCTACCTTGGGACCCAGATCAGTTGCTGTAGGCACAGCAGAAACTCAGAGAAGAGCACTTCTTCCTCCGTGGAGCTTGGATCTAAGCTCACCACCACTCCACAGGATGGAGCTGGCCTTATGGAGGGCTGAGGGAAGAGCTAGGGAATGAGGGACCCTGAGCATGATGACAAATAAATCATGTGTGCAAGGCATGACCTGTGAGTTCAGCTGAAAACAGCTTTCTTTTTTTTTTTTTTTTTTTTTTCCCCTTTCTCCCCAGAGCAGTTGGTTCCTCCCCAGCAACAGATCACCTTTCAGCATAGACCTCTTCAAGTGTTGGCAGCGTTGACACTGAGGCTCAAGAACACCTGGGCACATTCGCAATAGGACAGCGCTATTAGATCTGTCACAGTAATGTCTGGTGCATCCAGAACATTCATGTGGGAGCACCAAAATGACACTGTCCCCTTCTCCTTATTTTTTTTTCCTTTTTTTTTCTTTTTCGGTAGAGGAAGATCATCCAGAATCAACCCAGTAAAAAGAATTGTCATAAAATCTCACACCATTGACTTGTAAATGGAATTGAATCTGTGGAGTCTACATAATGATCCTATCAAAAAGGGAAAGAGCTATCACATTCATATAACAGATGAGATATGAAATGACTACTATGGCAGATGAACACCCCAGAGGTATTTTGCTTTATTCTACTCACTGCGTTTATATCTCCAGTTTCTCTAATTTTAGTTATTTTTTTCCTCAGGTCTCAAGACAAGAACAGAAAGACTTTATTTTCTTTCTTTCTTTCTTTTTTTTCTTTTTTTTTTTAACAAATAACCTCATACAGAAGTCAATAATATAAATACTTATGTTTCCAAGGTCAGTGCTGGGGCTTTATTAAAACTGATTTTTCACAATGCATTTCTCTGCCGTTGCTTCTGCTGTTGCTGCTAGAAACCTTCCAGTCATTTCCCCTTCCCTATAACCGTCATTTGGGTTGCTGAGAAGTTAAAGTACTTGCAGCAGACAGGGGCCAAGTAGTGACAGGCTCACCTTCCTCACTAAAGAAATTTCCCTGCTTAAGAAAATCAGATGCAAAGCCCTCCTCCCTCCCCTTCTAACCCTCAAACATTCCTTTACATCTCTTACCTCCATCCCTTTCCCCCTTCTCCCCCAGCCCCCTCTGTTGAGCATTTTGATTAGTGACTACTTAAAATAATCAGAACAGCCACTTAACTGGGAGTCTCACACTCGCACCTGAAGCTAAAACACAGTGTCATAAAAATGAAAAGTCATCAGAATCGCAAAGACTGCCGTTTGCATGCAGCTGCCAGAAGAATATATTCATACAGCAGTGATTGTGCAGCGCTGCTGTTAGTCAGCACGGGCTGGATTAGTACACAGACCCTTCTATCACTGCCCTCCAGGGATTCACACCCTGGGTTTAATTAGGGTTTGTGCGTGGTTCTGCTTCAGAGAGACGCTGAGTTAAGTGCAGCCCCAGTGTATTGTGCTGGATGACCTCTGTCTGTATGGACAGGCTCCTGCTGTGGCATACACAACACACATGCAAACCCCTCACACACGTTCTCCTACCCCTTTTTTATACATTATTGCCAATATTATAGTGCACAAGCTGGAGGGTACTGCTTAAACCATGTGTTTTGTACTTATTAAACACTGCTGGCCACAGGGAATGAAATGAGCCAGGGCTCATCCATAGGAAGTGTTGTTGTGGCACTCTTTAATTGTATAGAGCAATATCATCCAATGTGATGTAATGAAGATCTATGGAGAAAACCAGCCTTTTCCCTTGAAGACAATGCCAATGTTTTTTAATTTTTATTTCATTCACTGACAGGTTGGGAGATGAAAAACACAATGTAATCTTCCAGCATATTCTACATACCACATAAGCCCCGTACATCCATGTTTATTCTCTCTGAGCAGATTATCAGTAAACAAGGTAAAGAGTGGACAGCAAACAAAGAGAACAAGACTTTGAGAGTTAAAATTTTTGCTAAATCAATCCTTCATGTCTCTTTTCCTTTACAAAAAGGAAGGGAAATGTCCCATACTGTGCCCAGAGCATAGATAGCCACCTTTGAATTACAGGGTGGTACTAAAAGTATAGTGCATCTAACCTTCATCTTATTTAAAGTTTTTTATTCTCTGTCATTGTTTTGGTTTAAAAGGCCCTCAAGGAAGGTTGTGAAATGTTTATTAGCTACCTGAAAGAGCAGTTGTCTCCTATATGAATAAATATTTAGAAACTATCCCAAAATCCCCTGTTGTCAATGGAAATTTTTCCATTGATTTCAGTGAGCTTGGATAAGACCTTTAGGCAGTTGTTTAAAAGGAACAGTTTTTCTAGCTTTATACCTGTGTCTTCTACTTAGATTTAATAAAAATAGAGACAAATTAGGAAAGCTGTGCAAAATCAGAACAAATATAGTGACTTGTGTTACACTGGCTTTGTCTCACCTTCCTCACTGTTTGCTTACAGTGGGTAAGAGGGATGTAGGCTTTGTGCTGGGCAGTGCAACTGCAGCAGCAAACTGGGGAGAGAAAGACAAAATGCTGGCCACCAAGAACAGCACTGAGCATGGGGTTGCTGTGAAATGTAGCCTACATGGATTTTGCTGATTTAGTCATATAGAAAAATTTTCCACCTCTGTCCCCTTTTTCGCATTGATCACTGTTACCTGCATGATTTTGTTGAGCCTCAGATCCTTCTCAGTGATTTCCTTGTTACCTGTGTCCCTGTGCGAGCCTTGTTCAAGAGACACTGAGACAAAAGCAGATAAATGGCAGATTTGAGAGGGCATGATGGATGGAAAAGGCTAGAAGGGAAAGAGGTATGAGATGATCAAGTACAACCAAAGGAAAAGCATGAAAATGCTTGCTTATAAGCAAGATCCAAGAATTCCCCAAATCACAAATAGGAAGTTTGACTATGAAGCTAAGGCTAAATTCAAATCCAGTTAAAGACTGAGGGGAAAAATCTCAAAGATCTCCCACTCCTGCAAAGGCTGAGAAGATCACTCTGAAGTCTGAGCAAGCAGCCTGAAAAGAATAATGAAGCAGAAAGAAGGCATAGCACACCTTGTTTAAAGAAGGAATGAGGTTTAAAATCCTGTTTTGAATTTTAATGGCTCCCAGCCCCTCTCCCCAGAAGATACAAGAGAGAAGTAGAGCAGAAGGCTCCATTACTTTCCCTAGCAACTTTGGTCTCTGTTTATTACTGAATTTGCAGCCTTCACCCACTACTTCACTTAGCTTCCACAGAGAACATCCTGGATCCCCTTCCTCATAACACAGCCCCAAAAGCTAGTGGCCCCCAAGCCTGCACCAGCTGAGTTGGCACCTGCTGTGCAGCAGGTGGTGGCCGTGCCCCTTCCAACCCTCTGCCCTGGGGAAGCAAAGGCAAACCCGCTGTGTCTGCCACCATGACAGGGCTCCAGAGAGGTGGAGGCTGTTGATTCAGATTATACAAGCACCAGGGGACTTGTAAAGCTTTTATTGGCACTTAAATACATATTTAGGGACTGTTCTGCACATGTAGTATTTAATTTCCACACCTGGTTATTTGCTGTTATTGAAGTCTGTGATTAAGCATCTTAAAAGCCCCACTTTTATAAGACCCCGTGCACATGGATATCACTGAAAGACCAAGACTTTGCCATCTTGGTGTGTGAGAGGGAGCCCAGGCCCAGGTAGATGAAGACCCCTCCCACAGGCATGTAGGTCTGCTCATTCAGCCTGTACTGCACCAAGGGAGACTGAGACTTGTGTCTACCTTTCTCCTGCTGTCAGATGTTGGCAGAGGTTGCCGCCTGACCCTGTTCTCAAGGACAGTGGAAGATTCCTGCCTTTTTTTTAAAGGTGAAACTGGCCCTTGTTAAGTCTCTCTAATAACCTCAGTATTTGTTCATTTCACATTTTGATGAAAAAACAAAAGCTTTTTCCTTCATGGTAAATCCATATTAAATTAATATGCATTACAAGACATTTTTTCCAATGCAAAAGACTTAATTCTTCATTGACCTTGCACCTTGCATTGCACCTTGCAATCAGTCTTCAGCTACAGGGGTTGATGTTTTTATTAGGCATAGAGAAGGTAAGATCTTGGTCCAACAAAATTACTAAGCGGGATCCCTTCCACACCTATCTCTTTCATACAGGAACCTACATGGAAATACTAGGAGACTCCTGATTTGGGTTTTTACAAGTGAAATGACCCCCCAAAAGGGTGATAAAATGTTCCAATAAAAAACAGTGACTCCAGCTCTTTAAAAGGAGAATTTTACCCTTTATACTCCAACCAGGTCTTCCTACCACTGTAATGGGGATTGAAGGTTCCTCTCTTTGTCATGCCGACAGTGTCTCCAAGCATGGTGTTCCGAGCAGAATTGCCTCATCTTAACTCATTCAGATGTCCTTCCTGTGAGTCAGAAGCATGAACACACTGGCTGATGTCTTTAGTCCTCCTGCCTCTTCCCCAGCCACTCAACAGGGATACACAGCCTCTGACAGAGGACAATGCTGATTGTGCACATGGAGTGGGGAGACCAGAGTGGGAGGGCAAAGTGTGATATGCTTTGTCACCTTGCAACAGTCACTGGGTTCTTTGCCTTCTGCTTTTGCAAGGTCTTGCACATCTCCCAGAGTCTAGACCCAAACAGCATTTTATTTCCTCAACTGGCTATAACCTGCAGGTAACAGGTAAAAATTCAGGGAGCTGCTCACTCGCAGTCATTCACTCGCATTGGGTTTTCAGTGCCTTCTCCTGGGAACGCTTTTGAGAAGTCTTTCTCACACTATCACATCTAAAAGTGCTCTGCTTGTCAGAGAGGTTCAGGCAGGGCAGGTCTTAGCAGTAGTATTTTCGTGTGGAGGAAGAACTGCACCACAGCTAACAATAAGCACTTCTTCAAGAGCTAATTGAAGATAGAATGTATAACACCATCTGTAACCAGCCATCTGGTGATTCCCAATAACACTGCCTTCCACACCACAAGGAGGGGAGGAATTTATAGAATAGCAATCTACTTTGAACAATCTGATTTGGATAAAACGTGAGCCCCTCTTTGCCACCTCCTCAGCCATTATCCATATTCAAACTGTGTGAAACCACAGCTCTTGTGAGGCTTTAAAAAAATTGCTGTAGGACTGTGAATAATAATGATGATGATAATCAGAAATGTATTTATTAGTTACCTTTGAACTTTCAGATTCCAGCCGGACAAGATGCAGGAAACCAGGACCTCAGGAGAGTCTTTTTTCACAGAAATGACAGACCAGTTTTGCATTCCCAGGGGATAGTGCTAGCAGAGATAAGTATCTGAAGTTAGGAATGATTATCTGAGTTGAACTTGCAAACCTTCTGCAGTTCACCATCATTCCCTATGCTTTCTCTTACTAATACATGAAGGGACTGTAAATTAATGACCACCAACCTGTCAGCTGTGAATCAACAATATATTTTACTCACAGGAATGCAAAATCAAAACAAACCCCCCTCAAACACCAGTGGTTTCTGATGTACTCTTGGAACACAAAAACATCTGACACTATTTTTGCCACATATCATTAGTGAAATTCGAACCTGTGCTGAATCCTCAAGCGGCCTTTTCTTTAAACTGTGAGAGAATTTTAGCAACTGCATTTGGTACCCTTGCAAACACAGGCAGAGACTGGTAATATGGACAGACCTCCACTTTGTACAACACAAATGGCACCAACTATAATAAATATGAGGAGTGATTCCCAAATCGAAGACTGGCAAATAGTTACCCAGCTGCTACAGAAATAGCAAGATAGATTTTTTTTTTTTTTTTAAAGAAAAGAAATTAAATGAAATGGATATTAGCTGGAAACATCTGTGTTCACCACAGAGCAAAATGCATATTCAGCAGCCAGTTTATTGGCTCTTTAGAGGATGTGAATGGTGCATTGTAAATAATGACACGCCTGTAATAAATTCCCAGTAAAAAAGAGAGGGGGACTGAGCCTGTTCCTCCCACAATTCACATTTCTGGGTCCCTGCTGTGAGTGATGATTCACAGCAGTCACAAATTCCTGTTTTCAAAATGCTATTGTATACTCCAGGGCTTTCATTAAGTTTTACACTAGCAAGGGAAATTTAAAACTTGAGAGAGAGAGAGAGAGGCTCTGTGGTGACATTCATTTAACACTCACTGTACTGCACTGATAGATGTGATAGGAGGGTGCATGTCAGAAATCAGTCTGTGTTGCTTTCTTTAAATGTAAAGAATGGTGCATGAAACCCTGACAATGTGTAAGAAACAATTCAAAAAACCACCAAAATTGTGACTTGACAGCTTTTGTGTTTTGGAGGTGTATAAAACATTGCATAAATGTATTGGGCTTCAGCATTTAATTTGTGCTCCTACGGGACAGGCAGCTGTCTTAATTTCCTTCTTGATGCAAGTATATCAGGTCTGTGAGTGTTATGTATAAAAGATGTACTGTTCCAGCCTCACAGCTCCAGGATTGAGCTAGCTGCAAAGAAAGATCTTGTTGAAGAGAATATACATTTTCCTGTCAAAGCTGGGTATCAAGATGTGCAGACGAATTTTTGCGCCCTGACCAGGGAATTCCTAGAACATCATTCTGGTGCATGGAGTTCCAGCATACTCCCTCCACTGGGCCTTTCACCTCCAGGACATGGTTTTATATTCAGTCTACATAATTTCAGCCAAACGGTTGTTCTACAGCTGCAAAGCACACTAATGAGATGAGTTTTTGGCAGACTCACAAAGTTCTCTGTGCCCAGAGTTACACATGTTGTACACTGTCTGCTGGCTACCTCTGTTTGCACTTAAGGAGGCACTGTAAGATTTTTTTTTAGCAGAGAATGTATTGCCCAGTAGCTAAAATGTTATACAAGCTTCTTCTCACACTTGTGAATTTACCATACCCCATTCATTTAGAAAGGAGGCATCCTTATTCTCGGCTAAATTAAGGGCAGATTTTCCAAGAACGAGGGCCAAATTCTGCTCCTACTTTTTTTTTTACCCAAGTGCAATTTCATCTTTTCATTGGGATTTCTCAAGCAAAGACAAAATGACTGTGTCTCTCATATGGCTGTGGTATATTTCTCGGCTTCTTTTTTGCTCTGAAATTTAAAACCTTCTGTCACAATTTTTAGCTATAATTACTGAGTTCAGAGTTTCACATTGAGAGCTGCACCCAACACAGGTATGAAGACATAGGAGAATGAAATAAAAGCTGTTCAGATTCTGCCTAATAAAAATCTGTAACACTTCATCAACATCACAGGCTTATTAATTTCAGGGTCATTTTAAAAGAGAATTTGTGAAATTTGCGCCATTTTCCACTTTGAAACAGAGATCGGCGTAAATCTTGGAAACAGACCCATTACATTTAATTAAAACACAAACAGAACTTAAAATGTTGTTGCTTTTCTCTCCCTCACCCTTTGCACTTTTCATTTTCTCGAAGAGTGGGTAAAAGTTTAATATGCTTTCTGGTTGTGTCTGAGTTTTGCTTTAAAAAAAATATGTGTAAGATGGGAAAATGCTTGAAACATTAAGTAGTCAACTAATGGCACTTCTTTAATTTGCTTTGTTCAGGACCTGGAGCAGGGAAAATGTACTGCTCTAAAAGCACCAGGCTGCAAGACTTCAGAGCAGAACCTGCACAATCCTATCCCACCTCCACATCTCCTTCCTTTCCCGTGCAAATGTCCCTGAGGCTATCCAGCCCTGCATGACAACACTCCCTCCACACCTCACCCTACCCCGAGCCAACATTTTGGGAGCCAGCACCGCAGGATTTGCAGCTCCATACCAGTTATTTAATTTTACAGGGAGTACCACCTCATCTTTCTTGGAGGCTGCTGCCTGCCAGCCAGCTGCCATTTTGTGGAGCGGGGTTGATAGAGCGTGTTGTGGAAGAATCGAGCCCTGCACGCTCACAGAGAAGGTGCTATTTTTGGTTCTTCTCTTCCTTTTTTCTCACCTACGCTGAGGAACTACAGCTATTCAAACTGACTGCCTCCGCCTGCTTGAGGTATGGAAAACAATTTTTTTCTGTCCGGGGTAGGAGGAATGGCACGGTGTCATGGAGTTGCTGCCAGCAGGAAAATAGTCCGTGGGTAACTGCCCAAGCTCTTCGCATGGGATTCAATCTGCAGTGGGGCAGCAGAGATTCTAGATGCTTTCTAGTGCTACAGCCAAAGGAAGCAATAAGGACAGGGAGAAGAAGAAAGGCTTCATTTCTACAAAATAGTGGTTTTCTTGGGATCTTTTAGCTTATTTTGTTTGTGAGGTGGATAACTGGAATTTCCAAAACGAGTTGATGTTAAATGTCAGGTTCACTGACAGAAGATCCATTCAGCTAGGTAGGGTAGGTGTGCTGATAGTATTTGTTTTCCAAAATAATATTCAAACTGAGACACGTTTTTAAGAAAGAAAGCTTTTTCTTTGCAAGATCCCTGAGGCAGAATAATGGAAACTGCTTGTTGCCCTTTATATCATGGAAAAAATGGATAGGCACATTTTTAGTGGTACTCAGATATTTACACCATGGATCACCAGAATTGACTTTTCCTTAAACTTCATCATTTGTCAAAGATATTTTTTTTTATCTCTAAGTTTTGATAGAGGTCCCACCTCTTCTGTATGACACCCTAACAATTAGGTATATCTGAAGCTCTCAAAGGCATAGAGCCCTGATTTTAATCTGTGCTGGTCAGTGGGAAAAGACTTTCACTTGGGAGTTTTATTGGTCTGAGAAAGCCAAAGCCTTTTGAATGCCATGGTGTACTCCAAAACATATTTCTTTGATGTCTGTGATAATAGGAGATGATGCGGGTCCAATTGGGAAAGACCATCACTGGAAATGAAGATGAGAAAACTGGCTTTGACAGAGCAAGTATTGTTCACTAATTTAGCAGATAATTTCCTTGCATAGGCAATGCAATGCAAATACATGTGTGCAGTAAGAACCTGAAAAAAATGAATTGATGTTCCTTTCTTCAGAACCTAAGCACTGTTTATATGCCCATTTTAAGCTAAATCATTTTAAATCGTCCATTTTTTTAAAAGCTGCTAAATGTAATAAAGATGTTTTCCAATATTACTTTTAATATATTATTGGATTATATTTCATATAAATAATGCACATATTTTCTCCTAATTCTAGGAATCTTTTTTTCCCTGTCTCAAGGTGACTTTGAGCCTCGTCACTTTATTGCAGACTTCAGAGGTTTTCATCACCCTGTTTGCAAGTACCATTTCAGTGGTTAATCACATCAGGGACAGCTGTCTCTGGGGTGCTCTTTTTGATACTGGGATGGAAAAAGCCTTTAAAGACCATTCCTTTGGTGCTCCAAGCACAAAATCAACCACTGACATATGCCCTGCAGACAGGGGAAGCCAGTAAAATGATATCACAGCTATTAAATGGGTTCAACTATTTTTGTCTTTTTTTTTTTTTCCCTATTCCAATAAATTTTTTGGAACCTACCCCACCATCATTGATTCTACCCCTAGAGAAGGAAGCAGAAAATCAGTCACTGTGAGAGTCTGAAGCATTTCACAGCAAACTGCTTTCACCTCCCAGGAGAAACTGAAATATGTTCCCAAATAGAGGACTTGGAAACTTTTCTCTAAATTGCAAGAATGTGAATTATTCCTGTTGGAGACAGAGCATGAGAGAGAAGTGAGAAGAGGAGCTGCAGTTTCTCATCACAGCCTTATTCTTCCCTTCACCACTTATCAACATGTAAACTTTGTTTTCTCGGGAGTAATGATTTTACAACCACTAGGGACAATAGGAAGTGTCAGATAAGAGACTCATTACACATCAAGTCAGCCCAGTCTGACAAGACTGGAACAAAATTCAGGAAGAATGAGTAGAATTTTCTATGGTTATGTTTTGTTTAAAAGTGGCCACTAAAGAATAATATAATATGTTGGGTTTTTATTTAAACTCTATGCTCATGGTACTTTTTTAAAATCTCTTTGTATCACAACAGAAGGCTGACTGAAAAGCAAACTCTGCATTCAGTGCTGCTGTCGTATTTTCAACTTTTCGGGTGAAATGCAGATGCAAAGGAAAGTTCAGATCTAAACTTTGTGTCTCCTGCTTATGTCTCACTGCATTCCACCACACATTGCATGAGGTAGCTGGCAGCACGTATGTATAGCTTTCAGCTATTGTATAATGGATTTTGACACAGGCCACAGTGGTGATGACCTGTGCAAAGTGGACACCTGTTATGAAATCTCATATGATTTTGCAAAGAGCTCATGATAAATGTTGTCAGTTGAACAGTGAAGCTCTGCAGGCCATGAATTTGTAACGGGTTTCTTGGTTGTGACTGTGCTGGGATATATAGATTGTGAAATGAAGTCCAGATGATAGCCAAATTCTTGTTTCTGTTCTGCAGTGTCACAAGTCACAGAAAGAGAATGCAAAAGGTCCTTGAACTTTGAGCTTTAAAGGACTTTACATCAATGGTACCGACTGAGGGCACTTTTCGGAGGTCACCAGTTCATGTAAATCACAACTTGCTTGGGACTGTTAACACTGGCTGGGTTTTCTTACTGATAATTGCCCTGCATATACTAACCAGTATATGCAGCAAGGTCCTCATCATCAAAATAAACTTTCTTCCTACCCTGAGATGAAAAGGAGCAACATGTAGTTTGCACAGAGAAAACCCAGGTGAACAAAATGGAATAAGAACTATATTTTTCTCTTTGCTTCTGTGCTTTTTCCTTTCTGAATATCTCAGATTCAGCAGACCCACTTTGAACGTTCGGCTGGTTGATCACTAGAGAACTCATTTTGTATGTAAGTCAGCGCTACTTTCATGACAATTTCAACTGTGCTGGTGTCAAATGAACATGGAAACCACAGGATCATAAATGACTGCTGGCAAGGCCTAGCATATTCACCACTTCCCTACTTCACATCTGATAAAATGAGAAAATCTTATAAAAAAGAGAAGTAGTATAGGGCCCTACTCAACATATGAGCTAAGGAAGTGGGGAAAAAATGGTGCAATGATTCCACAAATTTAAGGACCACAAATGCAAAACTACAAGTAGATCAATATAATAGTAAGAGAACTGAAGTAAATATAGGGAATGTTTACCACCTCAGGTACTGATTAGCTGTGGTTCAGATAACCTATTAATCAGCCTTCTACAGTCTGTTTCACTAGGACTGACACCCACTTTATTTCAGTGATACCTGCTGTAAATATTGTGTGTATAAACCAAATTAAATACCTCAAGCCCCATGTTGTGTGCAGAGGCACACAAGCCACAGTGATTTCTGTCTCGTATAAGGACGTGGTTGTGTGGAGAGTATTTTCAGAGCTTTGTCTAGTCCCCACATTGCATCTCAACCAGTACTTCTTGTCCTGAGACCAGGACGCAAAGACAGACAAGGAACCCTGCAGAGAAATAAAATAATGTTTACATTTTATTATGTACAATTACATTTTCCTTGTCATATTGTCACAAGCTTAGTTCCAGGGACACTCCATAAGTTCAGAGGAATGGCTTAGCCAGGAGGAGCACCCTGTTGAGGGCTGTTACATACACTGGGCAGCCTGAACACGATCAGAGGTAAGTCCTCTTGGGTGATACAATCTTTTTATAGGCAGCCCTTTTGCAGTTATTTAATCCAACAGGCAAAACAGTGCTCTCTGTGCCATATTCAGGCCTAGAGACAGAAGAAAGGCTCAGTGAGAAAACAGATACATAACAGAAACTGGGCAAATTGTTTACTGTGGCCAAAAAAAGTTCAGAGGGTCAGCTTCCACTCTAGACTTCTAGAGCTTAATGTTTACTTCTTTCAAAGCATAAAGTCAATAATAATAACAAATACAGTAGCTCAAGAGATAACAGTACCTTAGCTAATAATAAATCATACAGCACCTGTCCATTCTCAACCAAATTGGCTCCAGCCTTTGGTGTTTCTTTAATTATTTTCTGAAGTAAGCTTGGGCTCTTGACTGGATGAAAAGATTAGAAGGTTTCTTTCAGTTCTAAAGCATCTCCTATTCCAATGAGGTAACTTATTGTCAAGTCGAAGAGTATTTGCTTTCAGTTATGAGTAAAATAATAAATCATTCACTGTTTTCTGGACATGTAACTGCAAATTCCTTTGTTAAAGCTATCTGCTTGCCCATTGCACTATTACAGATAAATTACTCAATAGCAGTTTCAAAGGTGATGCCTGGTTGAGGGTTCACACTCTCACACTGCTGAGTGAAGTCAAACACACGTGGTTACTTTCAGTCTGGCATTAGCATATGAGCCACTCTACAAAGGGATCGTAAAACAAAGTACAAAGTGACAACCATGGATACCACTGATGTTCCTTGTGAAAAAGAGACAAGATGAAGGAATGTGTACTGTGGAAAACCAGATGGAGAGGTCCTTATAGATGCTTGGTCTCCTGATTCAGACACATCTGCTCGGGTGGATTTATTACTCTCCAGCAACGACAGGCTGAACCACAGCTCGCTGGCATCAACAGGGGTCTTTCTACTAACTTCAGAGCATTAGGATTGGATACAAGTCTTTCTACTAACATCACTACATGGTAGAGAATATATTTGAAGAGCTGAGCCTAGTCGATTTCTCAAGATTTAACTTACAAAAAGTATTAACTACTTTTTGATATATTACTTGGTGGGGTGTTTTTACGACCTTTATTAATTTAAAATCTGAAACTTATAAGCATGTAAATGCAGTACAATAAAAGATAACATAACATAAAAGATTCATAAGATTGGTAAGATATTTCAAACAAAAGGAGAATTGTGGTTCATGGGTATTATAAACACATAAATTATGATACAAATTACTTTGTTTTGACCATTCAGGAGTGCAAGAACTTTTAGGAAGAGAGTTTAGAAGGTTGTATAGGACAGCCTGGTCAGAGATAGGTCTCCTTAGAATTTAGCGTGGTAAAATTAATTGATAGGAGGGGGAAGGCTGTATAAACATTAATAAAGCAGAAGTTTACAATTGCTATAAAATTTCTCAGTGGGTAAGGTCATGATATCAGCTCAAATTCCAAAAATCACAGTGTTTTCCTGGTGGTAATAGTTGCATATTTGTTTAATATTGTTATGATGTAGGTTGTAGGGAATTGCACTAGGTGATGTCCAGAGGTCCCCTTCAACCCAAACTATTCTGTGATCCTGTGAACTCCAGTGACAACACTCACACACTCTTGGAAATGATGTAAAAATAGTTATCACTGTCCTTTTGGAAACTGGAAAACTATCAAAATAAGAGCTCTTCAGTTTTAGGTTCATCCCACAATAATAAAACCAATCAGAAGATAAAAAAATTAAGCAGCTATGATGTTCTGCATTTCTAGTTTATTTTATATTGTGTGTTAATGATGAATATTATTTACTCACTCCTGTACAAGGAAGGAGAATGAACTGTGTCTTCTGTGTCATTAATCTTTAGAAATACTGCACATGAGCTCTTGAAATATTTAAAAACATATCTTTTCTAAGTGACATTATTTTGGTGACTGGGATGGAGTTGCAGAGATTTCACTGAAAGCATGATGACAATGTCTCTGAAAGATGCTGAAATGCATCTCTGAATGTATTTATGAACACTTGGGATGACACTGCTGAGTGCTAGCCTTGTCTTAGTTTCTCCTCATATCACCCATATCCAGTCATTAGGAGCAGGCAAGTTCAAGCTATCTGCTTTTTCCTAGAATTAATCTGTACAAGCTGAAGGAGAACTGTCTGAGCTTTCATTTTCAAGAGTGTTCCAGTCATTTGGACAGCACCCACTCCAGCATGCTCCTGCGTGCAGCAGCGGCCACAGCTCTAAAGAGAAACCTGTCCACTCTCTAGTGCATGTAACCATTTCCGAGCTTGCTGAACTTGCCTCCACACCATACACTTTATGCATTAAGTCCATTTTATACAAGAGATGCTTTTCTACTGCTATTGACAGTTTGGCAATACAGTATACTAAAATAACTTTGCAGAGGTTTATGCTAAACCTCGCCAATCCCTGTTGTCTCTGCTAAGGAACAAGAATAAAGTCTCCATAGCTATCATTCTCTGGCAACTTTTTCTAACCCTTTCAAGCAACTAGACCTTCTCTGATGAAAGGGGCACAGCCTTCATTCCCCACTTAGCCATGTACATACGCTCTTCACTACGTGTTAGTCTGATGGTTGCTGGCCCATACAGATACCATAGAGCACCTGATGCTTTCAGCATACAGAGAGCAAACTTCCCACCTTCCACATCACCCTCAGAGAATTGCAAGAACAGTGAATCACTATTTGTCATCAGAGACCTTGTGGGTGCATTTTGTAAAGAAAGGCTTTAGAAGCAGGTAGTCTTTTCACTTCCAGATTCATATCCAAATAACTAGCAGAGGAGGAAACAGCTGTCAGCAGCTATGAAATGAGGAGAAAAGAGACTGAGAAACATCAGGACAATTTTGCCTGAATTCCAAGAAGTGGGATGTATAAGCCCTATGTGAGGCTGGACAAGGTAAAGGGGTTTTGCTACACACTGTCTGAAAGCTGGTTTCCAAGTCTGATGTTCACAGGAACATAGAATGATTAGAAAGCGTTTGTGCTTATGATTGAAGTCCTAGCTGCTTTTTGCATTCAGCAGTGCAGAATGGCAGGACTCTGACTGTTGGTAACATCCCAGTATTTCTAACATGAACAGAGGTTTTAAGTAGGCTGGAGAAGACCATCTAGGAATGCAAGACAGAGTAAATCATATATTCTGTTTCCAGAAGCATACATCAGTTGGATAATAATCAACTGTGGCCAAAGTTCACACCTAAACTTTACTATTGTACATGCGTTGGTTTGTCCTAACACATTAAAAAGATAATACACATATGAAAAAAAACCCCACAAAAATAGACACTTCTTGCTGTTGGGTTTTAGCTCCAGTATTCAGCTAGTGCATATCTTATATTGCAAAATTCAGTGTTCCTTGTTTTGGTAAGAAGATCTTAATATGTCTTGCTCTCTTCACAGGTCTCAGCTCTCACCTTGTAAATATATGTGCTACACCTACCTTTATGTTCCCATGTGTATCCACAGAGTGCAGACAAACTGCAGTAAAGCACATTTGCAAGAGAAGGTAGAGTTAGATTCCAGGGGCACTCTCTATGACAAAGAACAAATGCAACAAACAGATTATGCAGGACAGCTTCCCAGGACATCATATTCCTCAAATCTGATGGTTTTAGAGAAAGTTACAAGCCCAAGATTTCCCTCAAATTTCCAGGCATTTGAACATTCCCGCAAAGTTCAATGAATCTCAGTGCAAGCAAGGAAGATCTCTACACCCTACATTTTTCCTTAGTAACTCAGGTCTTGCCCTTTAATTATTATGAATAGAGTTATTTACTAGAAAGCAAACATATCTGGGCTTCACGTTATAAATGCAAAGGTATGGCTGCTGCTCCCTATGTTTTCCAATCTGAGACCAAATCCTGACCACTTCACATATAGTCATGGCTGTACCTACGCAGATGCTCTCTGAGTTAAATGGGGTCCCATGACAGATTAGGATGGCACACATATATTGTGGTTGATAAGGTAGTGACCAAATCCTTGATGTGACAGGGTAAGGAAGAGCAAAGACAGTAATGTGGGACCATGTCTTTGAAAGCATTTTTCTATTGCACAAGAGCCCAATACAAAGGCTTATTCTTTCTACCCCTACAATTCCCAGTCAGGTACCTGGGTCCTTCTTAGCACCCCAGATTTTTGTGCGTTGCATACAACCGCCTTGCTGTGACACCATGGCAGGCTGTCTCTCATCAGCCCCTGCTGTGATACTCCTAACGCTTTCACTCCAGGGAGCGCTTCCCTGCTTGATGCTGCTAGCAGATTAAAGCTGTTCTAATTTTCCATCCTAAGCCAAATAGATGCATAAGCAAGCTGTTGGATTGTTTCACTACGAGTGCTGTACACCATCAGCCTGCTTCCCGCTCCCCCTGCCTCAGCACTCATAATGGTGGACATTTGCAAGTAAAATGTGGGGTGGAGGGCAGAGGTGAGGTTAAGATACACCATAGACAAGGAAGAGTTCCAGGAATATTTTTCTGCCAAACCCTATTTTTCAAGCTACTCTCCTGACTTCTATCTCTGTGTTAGTGTCAGGAGATGACTTGAAAATTAGGGAGTCTTTTTCTAGGATCAGAAAAGTCATCAAGATTCATTGGATCAGAAGAGTCTTTAAGATCCAATGTTTTTCAGAAATAGGCTGAATGAGCTCAGTAAAGATTAGATGCCAGTCCAAAAATACAGTGCAATACAATTTATTTTTATATGCCATCCTTCACACAAAGTACCACAAAACACTTTAGAGAGATGGAGAGATAATGCTTTACAGAGTTAGGTACAGCAACTCCCAGACAGGCAGAAAAGGAAAATGACATATGGAAATAGAGCAGAGTGAAAGGGAAAGCTGAAATTTAAAAGCAGTAAAGATGCAAGTAAGTATCCTCATGGATGAGTCCCCGTGAAAGGACTGCAGAAGAATTCAGTGACAGGGCAGGAGAATGATAAGTGGAAATCAGCATTGAAAAGTAGGCTAGAAAACATGGAACAAAACTAGGAATGCTTTCACTCTGCAACACCTGGTAAGAGAAAGAGATATAGAGAGATACCTAGAGTCATTATAGCAGCTAAAAATTTTTTTTAATAATCCAGTATTACCGATAAACCTACTCATTTTGGCTGCCCATATGAATTAGGCCCAGAAAGAGTTTCACACACCCAAAGATCGCCTCTTGCCTCTGAAATCAGTCCATCTGTGGTATGAGGATTTTATGATGCCTGAGCACTTCAGGGGCATTACAGCCATTTCAGGGAAGCTGCTAACCAAATTGCATGGAGATAGCTTTGTCTGGGACAGGAAGCAGAAATACTTGCAGGTGCACAAACATGCATGTACACACATGCAGAAACTTTACATAAGAATCCCTTTAAAAATACATTACCAGGTTAAATTTTAAACTGTGCTTGATGACTCTGAAGTAAATTGAAGGGCTGGGGGTATTTATTTGTTGCAGGGGAGAGAGAAGCAGGAGCTGTGTGTATAGGACTGTTCCCTTTCCCAGAGGATCTCCGTAGCAGGCTGGAAGATGAAAAGACTCAGGCTGTAGATGAGTCAGAAATGGGGAAAGGAAAATTTTAAAAAATAGGATAAAAGATATGCTTAATTTATTTTGCGTTGCTGTAATTTTGTAACTGCTGGCCTTGGCTGGCTTTTCTGGCTGTGAGAGACTTGATTATTGTTTGTGAGAGCTCAGGGATGGCATTGCAGCGTGCATGCAGCACAGCCTGCATTGCCTGGATAGCACGGGCAGTGGGCAGGGGGTTATCACATCCCTTGCATCACTCAAGCCTTGCTGCAGTCATATGTCATTGTGTATCCTTAGTCCAAAGACGTGAAGCCAGAGAAGTCGCCAATGCTGCTGCTGTTATAGAACATGCCAGCAGCCAGTCCCTGGTGAAAGGTAGGTGAGATAGTTCTGTTACAAACCTCAGCTTTTTTCAAGGCCTTTTTTGTTTTCATACTTCAGCTAGCAATGAGCTGCAGCATACAGAGTGTCTGTGAGAATTTGGGCCCTGACTGTGCCCTCATGTACCTGAATAAAGCCACTGATTCCAGTTCCCATGTCTCTGGCCAAATTAGGCCACTTTGGCTCATGTCTTTTAACACTTTAGGCTTATACCTGGAATTGTTCTGAGAAAAATATATCTACCCACCTGTTTTCTCTTGGTGATTTTTCTCTTCTTCCCAAACCTGCTGTCTGATGAGATACCTGTCTCAGTCTTATCACTGTACATCACAGTTCCCCCAATTTACCAAAGAAATTTCAACTACTACCACAGCACCACAGCTCCTCTCTCTCTTTTTTTTTTTATCATAATGTCATGGGTTAGCTAGCATAGTCCCGGAAGTGATGTTCTTGCAAAGGGGTGCTTACAGCTTCCTCTATGACCTGACAGAACCTATCAGTGGCCAGTTTGAATATGGACAATTCTTTAAGCCACTTAAAGTTGTGACTGCCTCTGTGATCCACACTTAAGAATAAAAAACCCTGAGGCAGAGCCTCTCTGCCTCGTTTCCAGTGCTGGAACAGGTGGCTGTGGGCCCCATGTCAGGCCAGGCCAGGTCGGGCTGGGTCACAGCCATCCTGGAGCCGATGGGCCCTGTTCCACCTGCGGAACCTCCCCCCCCAGCCCCAGCCCTGCTCTGCGCAGACGGAGCGGCTCGGCTCCCCCTCCTCTCCAGTTCGGCTGAGATTCAGCTGAAGCTTCACCGCTTTCCAGCGGAGATCATGTGACCTACAGCAATAAGCGAAATTCCAGCTGCAAGGCCGAGGTGAGATTAACCTTTTTAGTGCTGTGAAGAGCTGAAGACCTGAGGGAGAAGAAAGAGGAGATGCTTAAAGCTGAAATTCTGTTGTAAAGCTATGATAGATCAGAGTACCCATTGTAATTTCATGAAGGCGTGGGGGGTGGAGCGTTCGGCTTGTACTTGTGAGCAAAAGCACCTGCGCTGAGATAGGCAGATGCTGATGCAGCTGTAATTTCATGAGAAGTTTGAACAGGGAGAGATGGAAGCGAGGAGTACTTTTGCTCCAAATGGAAAAGGAGAAAACCTCAGTTCCTAGAGGTGCTCCCAGAGATAGTCCTAGAGATGAAGATGAGGAGGACCCTTTGCTCCCAGGGAAGGAGAAGGGCCTCTGTTCTTAGAGATGAAATGCTCACAGAGACGGGTGAAGAGAACTTTTGTTTCTGAACAGCTCAACCTTAAAATTGTACCCCAAAAACCTTCAAGAGTGGACCCTCAAAAGCAGTTGTAGGAAAAGCTGCAAGTTGGGGAAGGGACTCACATGCAAGCAGAGACCAACCCGGGCGGCTGTCTCATTGTGATACTGCTTTCATAGCATGGACAAGAGAGACTCCTCTTCCTAAATGGACTGAACAAAGTTATTTGGAAGTGGTAAACAAACTGAACATCTCAAGGGTTGTCTTTTAACATTGTCACTGGGTGAAGGGAGAAAGGTGGGGGGAGGAGAAGAGTTCTGAAGGTGTGGTATAGTTTTTTTTTCTTCTTTTAAGTCTGTTAATAAACTTCTTTATATTCTTTCAAGTTTGGTGCCTGCTTTGCATTTCTCCTAATTCTTATCTCACAGAAGATAAACAGTAATGAATATTTTGGACCAAACCATTACACTAAAATTGGTGTTTCTGCCCGGTTACAAACCAAACCCGCTACACATAACTTGTAGCCAAGATGATTAAGTTGAAAACATGTGAAAAGGAGAGATGATTTTTTGCTGCAAGAGGATGCTGTTTTTAGGCTCTAGCCCAGTTAAGACTACATAGGATACTACACACAGTATATCCGGGATATATGGGATGTTCACCAGTGCAAGTTCATGGGATAGTCACTAACAGATATACACTGTTACAGCAAGGTCACATATTAAAAAGGCAACTTTAGGCTGATGAGTGAGAACCTGTCTGGCAACTGTTAATGTGCCTTTTAACAAAGTTATGATTTGTTTTATTAGTTCTATATTCAATTTGTTTGTCACAGTCTCCTGAGGGATCAGATGTTGTCCTGCTTTCAAAGATGAGGGAATGTGGTCCTCCTACAGATGGCTCTCTTGGGAAACTCATGCCAAGAGAGAAGTGTGGCCATGCTTCTTCCCTGTCTCCTTGCCCAGGACTTGCAAAAGTAGTGGCAGAAGACTTGACTGGTCTTAGTGATACAAACTGATCTTGTGTGATGTGCTCTAGGATGATCCTGCTTGTAGAGAGTGTTTGGACCACTTGGCACTGTGGTACCTTCCAACCTTACCCATTCTGTGATCCTCTGTCCTGAACTTAGCCTCAGCAAGCTGGCTGCCAGGCAAGGAAAGAGAATTTTTGCACTTGACATATCTCTCCAGTGCATCACACTCCCTTTTGTTCCTATGTGGCACACTGCTTCTGTGAAAAGACTTTAGACAGGAAACTTTCTAAGTGCAACTGCATCTCTTATATGCAATGTTTAGAATGTCACACTTCCTGTTTGACCATGTCAGAATCCTGCAGGGTTCTCCAATGCCTAGCATGAATCATGGCTAGTGACCCTCATCCCAAGTCACATCCAGGCCTGTGGTTACAACGCATAGAGCAAGAACAAGAGGGCAGAATTTGTCAAAGCATTACATGAATGTTCACTCAAACGGGATGAAAATCCAAATTTCACTGCCAGGGAAGATCATACTGTGAAGTACAGAGAACCAGATAACTATTGGCCTCTCACAACACCTCTGTGTGGCCCACCAGATGCTCAACACAAGCTCCCAAAGCACAGCATGAAGAAACAGCAGTGTTTGCCTGAGAGATGAAAAGTAGAGGTGCACAAACCTTCAGACAATGAGTGATGCATCTCTTTTTGCATCTCCCCTCCTGCAAAAGTAGGCTAAGGGCTCAGGATGTTAACCTCCTCTTCCAGTAAAGAGGGCTTCAAACTCTAGAAAGGGTCATCTATGAGTTTCAAGACTGAGTACTCTAATCATGAGAAATGTCCCTTTAATTGTCTGTTGAAGCTTAGGAAGATCCTGATTCATCTGCTGCCTTTGTTGTCCTATTTCAAGGGGTTTATGAACTCCCTGCTAGCAATTTCCCATGTCAGGGGGACTCTGCTAAGGCCAGGGTGCATACTAGAATAGGGTTACAACATACTGACCCTTCCGTGTCATCTAAGACTTGAGTCACGTTGAGACAACGTTAGAATCTGACCATACAAAAATAACCAAAATACAAAGTTGCTACTATAAGGATATAATAAAAAAAAATTATAGGAAGAAATACTGAGATATGGAGTGGCAGAGGGGTAGAGGGAGACAAAGAGCTTTAGGGTGCTGTGAAGCCCAGCATGGATATGCTACATTAATTCAGAGGAGTTTTCTGCAGGAAGATGACAACCGGACTAAAGGGTAGTCACTGATGTTACACCAGCAATGGCTTTGGCTCTGTGAATCCCATAGGATTGGACCCTTTGACAATTCTCTTCTTACTCTGTGGGACTCCAGATTGGTGTGCTAAGCGAAATAAGGTGCAGCATTCTTTTAAAGATAAAAGGACTTGTTCAAATTTTACATAATCGTAGAATTATTCTTTACAGTGGATTTACATAGACATTGTCAGTGGGGAATTCTCTCAGCAGCTTCAATTACTGTATTTTCATGTGCATTGTCTGATAGGAGATGTGCTGGATCTCAAATACCTGCTTACCTGATTAATGTGGATTATTCATCCCATTGTAATTACCTGTGAATTTTAGGGTAGCAAACATGTGAGAAGAATTTGTATAAAAGCCACAGGATTGTTGAAAGGCACATATTTTCCAAGAATCCCTGTGTGCAGGCTGACACATTTCATTCCTTATGGTGATACTCTCTGCGTTGCAGCATTTGACTTGAAGTAAATGTGATAGTGCTAAGTAATACTGACGTGCAGCAGTGAAATGCACTGAAGAACCACTAGAAAACACCTGGCTATTGAACGGTTTCAAAAAGTGAAAGCTTTTCATCATCAATTTAGCTTTCAACAAAACTGCCCTCAGATGTCTGTTGTCTTGTTATTTTTTTCTCCTAATTAAAAACATACCATTTTAGCTGGTCATGCTTGTGAAGCAGGTATCCTGAATTCCCCAGTAGCATAAATGTGTGGTAACAAACACAGCCTTAGCATGAGACACCATTTTGACAACTAGGTCAGGCTGGCAACCAATTCTACACAGCCTGTGAAAGGGTTTTACGGTACTTGAGCTGATTGGGTGGGAATTTGTCTTAACGGGATATATGCTCCTAAATGACTCAGGACTCCTGTCTGCAGGCATGGGCAGGCAGATCTGAACTCCTCTGCTCACATAAGAGACCAGAGGCAAATGGGCTTTGTTGTTTCATGCAGGTATGGAACTCCCTGTGTATATGTGCATGGTGAACACTTCCTTGAAATTCCCAGCCTTCATTTTTATGGGCTAGGCCAGTAAGGCTGCCAGAGGAAAGAGCAGTATGTTAGCATTACCTTTTTGCACTCTACCTGACTTGTCTACAGACACAAGGCTTTCTGAAAACAGTTCTTTGCCTTTTATTTTTAATAGCCAAAATACTTCCACAGTTAGGATTGCTACTAAAAATAGGGAAGATGACACAAACATGACCACACTATGGATAGAGTTCACAAAGACAGACTCTGATATTGGCTACCTTTGGCTGAGGGGGTTGGAAATATTCTCCTGAATGACCTTGCAAATTTCCACCAATGTCATTCCACAGCTTCAGGTCAAAACTGACTGAAATGAGAGGAAAAAGGAGCCTGAATCATCTGAGCTACATTTAAAGTTAAACAGGGTTGCTGATAAGAGTTTTATGATCTTGAGCTCATTATAGACTGTGCAAGCAGAACTATATTGATACATCAAATTGAACATTAACACGAAAAACCCCGTGAGCTGCCTTTTCGTTGCTCTGGGAACATGTACAGCCCAGGCCAAGCACAGAAAGCAAACACAAAGAGCTTAAGGAGGTATCTGTTTGCGTGATGTCCCCATTCACTTAGAAGTTCTCTGGCCACCCTTTTTTTTTCCACTACATAATAGACGCAGTGTCCATCATCTCCCTCTGAAAGCCTTTTTTATCATCAGTGACCATAATCCAGGGTCACCGCTTCCTGACAGTGATGTATTGTATCTCTGCATTTAACAACAAAATCTCACATAACCCTTGAAGGACTCAAAGGATTTCCTCTCCTCCTTTGGGCATTGCTTCCATTTACTGTTAAAGAGATGGTGAGGATAGACTGAGATCTGCACTGATAGGACCCACATCCCTAGACCTGTTTATCGTGTCATCATCAGGTCAGTGTTTTACCTATTTATTCGGTGGTAAATAGGATGCTTGTGCTGTTACCACAGGAAATCTCAGCCTTTTACATATGTATGTGTGAACTGAGTCTGGAGGCTACAAAGTTAGAAAGCTGTAATAGTTCCCAGAGTTCCCGTGTACTGATCCAGGAAGCAGTCTCAACTTTGAGCCAATAGACTCTATTTCTGTTGTCCCTCAAGGGGACAAGCCAACGTCTGCCTCTTTGAGAAACCCAGCTCAAGTCGTTCTTGAAACACAGTGCCAGACATGCTGACATGCATTGAGTGAAGTGTTATAATTGAATGGTTTGGACAATTTGAGACTTGAGATGTGATGAATACTTCAGCAGAAATCCTCCTGATACTTTCCCTTCATCTACAAAGAGAGTGGGTGGTTTGATATCTGCATCACTAGTTACCCACCAAACCTTACTGGGAATAATTAACACCTGATCCAAAGACATAGCAGTTATTACTTTCAAAAAAAATTGCATGCAGAAATGAAGAGATGCCATTTTATTATTAACCTGCTGTGCTGTACAGAAAAAATGTCATCAGATTAAGGACTAGACCCCGCTCTCATTTATGCACATGAAACTTCACTAAATCCAACAGGAATCATGCACACATGTATGGGCAGGATTTTGCCCATAATCACTGATAGCACCTTTCCTCACAGTTCACATGCAATGTGGTATAAATCTGTCTAAAGCTTTCTGAGGTATACAAAAGTGGTAACATGTTGAATTTGGAGGATGGTAAACAAAAATACAGGTGTTTTGAAAAACGTGCTAATGGAGAGCTTTTTCAGTATGACTTCACTTTGTCTAATTCACTTGTTAATAAGGGCATCCTGAAAGTTTTGTCTGTCAATTTGTGTTTAACTGTACTATTGATAGATCTGAAAAGGTTGCCTACAGCAAAATTTGCACAGTACTTCTCATTATAAAACTCCAGCTTTACTGCTTAGAATTTTGCCCTGGTTTTTAGTATGCTGGAATGAGCTGAATTGACTGCCTTTCTAGGGGAGAATTTTGTTGGGGGTCAGTTGTCTCTCTAATATGTCGCCTAATTTTTTTCACTGGTTTCTAAGAACCTGTTAAAGGAAAAAATACAGTATACTAAATTAGAAATAAATTTACAACTGCTTTATGGAGAGCTAGATATTTGACCTTGGACAAGGAATTTGCAATTTGACAGAGAAGCTGCCTTTAGACAGAGATGGAGCTTTTGAAACTGGTCACTGGGAAAGTCTGCCTTAATTCTGCTGAGTTGTGAGCCCTGAAAAATGTTAGGTTCATCAATACAAAGAATTTCTGAAACTGTTCAAAGAGGGTTTTCCAGATGCTGATTTGAAACTTTGGATACTAAAACCACAACAAATTTCCACAGATAGTTGACCCGACCAAGCCACTGTCCAAACATTGTGACATATCCCTTGCCAGGATCCATGGCACCCGTATGAAGATGGACAGGCAGTGCATTTCCTTGGCCTTCACTCCACTGCATTACCTCGACTGCAGCACCACATGCTGCTCCACACATCTGCCTTTTTCATCAAAAAAAATCACAGATACTGTTTCTAAAGGGATCTGGGGGAAACTGGGACGGGGTGGGCTTTCAGATTCTGTCTTGAGTTTCTAACCATGCTTGTGAGTTTGCATCATTTATACTTAAGTAGCCTCACAGTTGCTGTGAACACAACTTTCACTGCAAGGTAGCCCTCAGATGTTTTAGTTATCCCTAGACATTGTGTAGGATTATGGTTGTTGTTGTTGTTATTACTATTGTAGCTGTCATTGTTATCATTGTCATTGTCATTATATAATTGTTATTATTCCGTGTGAGTAGAAAATTCTTAAAAAGCAGTACTTTACCTATCCCTATGCAACGTGGCAAGTTTAATTTGCACTGCCCAATTACTGAGGTCGGGATGTCTATTCCTCCTTTCCTTAGGGGAGAAGAGGAGGATTGATTTACAGCTGCAATACAAGCAGCAGTGAATTCAGAGCTGGGGATACTCCCATGTCCTTCACCCAGAAGCCCCTGTCGGCCAGAGCACTCCCCTGCTGTGGGAGACATGGGGATTTGCCTCCTCCCTCAGCTGCCAAAAGGATACCCCACAGGTGTCAGGATGGAAAAAATCACAGAAGCTTTCAGACTCACAAGCCCCTCTTCAGGTCTTGAAGAAAGAGCCTGCGTGCCAAAAGATTGTTTATTTTTAAAATGAGACTCACAGGTCTATTTATTCATATGAAGTGGGACAGTGTCAAGGGAACAGTGGGGGAGCACACATACCCAAGTGGAGGTTGGAGCTGAGGGATTGTTCTCAGGCAGAGGAGGGAATTTATCTTGGATCTGCTGGTTCTTAGATTTTTCATATAGCTTTCAACTTTCAAGACCTTTTGAAAAAAAGAAATCACCCAAATTTCTTTTCCAGTTTAGACTAGATTAGGCCTTTCACATCTGAAATAAAGCCTGTAGCTGTGGGTCAAGTCAGTGAATGAATACAGTAAATTTTTTTCCAGGTTTTAATTTTAAGAGAAAACTTTCACATCCTGTTCAGTCCAAAGTGGAAACTTAATTTGTAACTTTTTGGGTTTATTTCTGAACGGACCCCAAAATTTCTCACTGTAGTCTTGTTTCAGACAATGTCCTACATCACTACTGCTTGGTGGCAACTAACAAAGAGTTGGGAGGATAATTTAGGCAACAGCAATTCTACCCAGCATTCTTTCTATTAATTGCAGCAAGATAGGAGTATTGGTTTTCCTCTTGCTGGTAAAAATTATATATGAAAAGAACACATAGCACTGCAGGTCAAATCTCCATCTTGTCCTGCAAGCTGCAATATGTCATGTCTCTGGAGTTGCACCCACCTACAGAAGGTCTGAATTTGGTCTTGCTTTTTTCTGATGATGTTTCCCTTTAGTAGCTCACTTTATGGTCATTTAACAGTAACCTAGCACACATGCAGGAGAGGTGTCACATCAGTTACCTGAGATTATTGTAAATGATGTGCCAGCACCTGAAGGAGATGTTAGGATGTATGTCAGATCATAATAATAGATACAGTGTTGTACCAGGCAGCACAAAGCCAGATGCATTTATAATTCCTGCAGCTGCAGCCCTGCTATTAGTTAAGTCTAAGAAGGGAGCCACTGATAGATTTGTCAGAGATGTCTTTCTAATAGAAAGAAAGTGATGAAAGAAAATAGATGGTGACTCCAGTTATTGACAACAGCGAATCTTCAACCGTACATCTTCAATTCAGAGACGGACATATGCATGTGCCTGGCATTTATTCCTCCCCAAACCACTCAGTGCCATCTGTGATAGAACCTGATGTGGTCTCACCCCAGTTTCCTGTGAGAAGGGACCTCTGTCAGAAGTCGTGCAATTACCGATAGTCTCCCCAAAAAGAGAGATGTGTAGGCAGTGAGACTGACTTATGACTTAGGGTTGTAGATCTGGGGTAAAACATGCTGGCCAGGATGGGAAGGGTCCTTCTCATTGTGTCCATCTCTGCTGAAACTTTCTGGAAATGGATGAAAGATTTAGGCTCTTCACATTACACTCAGAGTTGGTCAGAGACCATGACCTAAATTCAGCAGTGAACCAAGGTCCTAGAAACCTTGTAGCCATCTGAGCATCACCCTCTACTGAAACCATTGTACTGCTTCCAGCTCTAAATGTGGAGCTTTCTGTATCATATTTCATTACTTTTCCCCTGTAATTGAGTAACTTCAATAACTAAATTCATTTTCCATCTTTAAAACAAACAGTGGTACATGTCTACGAGTTTGGGAGGTAACCATTGGGGATTAACTGCCGAGTCAGGCTCCTAGGATGAAAGCTGATTACTCAGACCTCATCATGAATATTCAGAAATCAGAATGCAGACAGTGGATTGAGGTGATCAGGTAACACTGGCATCAGAAAATTCTTCTTCTTCTTCTTCTTCTTCTTCTTCTTCTTCTTCTGATGATGATGATGATGATGATGATGTTGATGATGATGATGATGATGAGGATGAGGATGACGATGAAGAAAAATGGCACCAAAGTGTGCTGTGTCACTTAGATGTTCAGAAATAAACTAGACCAGGGATGAATGCAAGAGCCGTGTTGTGCTAAGCTGGGGTGTTTGAACATAGAAGTTATCTTGTAATAGAAAGTTTTCTGGGAGTCTTCAAGGAAAGGAATACATAAAAACTACATATGACCTCCATGCCTTTACAGACATTTCAAAATGGATGTGCTTTTGACTATAACACAATTTTGATGCACTTACCTTGACCTATTAATAACAAAAATTGCTATAATTAAGAATCAAAATCCTACAGCAAACCATGTTGAAAATATTATTTAGAGGGAATAAAATTCCTGCTTTTAGATTGAAATCTTAGTGTAACACTAGAATCTGTTGATAATATCATAGGAGCACATGTGAAAGAAATCAATGTGTGTTTTTTGTTAAAAAGTCTTAGAAAAGTGAAAAATACCCCAGCTGTGTAAGTCTAGAAAGAAACTGGGCATTTTTAAGACTGCCTTTTTGTGATTTTTAATGTCTATGTGCATAATTCCAAATCAAACATATTCACATTATTAACTTTTATAAGTTTATTAGTCTCAGTGCTAATGAAACCATTCATCCTTTGCAAATGCACATGGCTCCCTAATGAAACTTCAATAGATGGATCAGCAGTTAAGTGAGTACATTCAAATGTTTATGCCAAATTCTGTTTGCTGCAGTGAACAGGGAGACCAAATCTCTTCAAAGCAGATTCTATACAAACCAACCAGCAGATGCAATGATGCCACCTATGTAATAAAGACTCCCTTTACCAATAAAGAAAATGATATATTATAAAGGATACTGATATTTAAGATCTTTATTTTTTTCTTTTGGTTTGCTCTGATGTCAGTCAGAGTAATTCCACTCTAAACAACAAAAGTAAAAACTAGTTAAAGATATGGTAAAATGAGAGGATAATTCAAACAAAATATAATATAGTAGAAAAATACTTTTGAACAGGAACTCAATAATAATTAAGTGATGAACATTTATGTGCCTATTAGCTGGGTTTTGAAATCTAAAGCTTATGCTGCTTTTTAATACTGTTTTCACCCTTTCATCTTTTTCTTTGTTGACCTGTCTGCATTTTCCCAGTTCAGTTTTCTTGGTGGGACTATGTTTGGATGTTATAATGGGAAGTAACTGATATTCCATACTACAGAAATTCTTTTCCTTGAAGACTTGGTGGGTTTTCTCAACTCTCAATTCAGAAAGCTATACCAAAAGGGCGCTTCTGAATTTGGGAGTTTCAGCATTACTATTGTTAAGTTCCCAAAGCAAACATTTGTGTCTTGACATTGCAATATTTTTGAGTTTTTTCCTTAGCATGATTTTTTTTTTAATGTATATAATTTGAGACTTCAGGATTTGTTTTCAAGAATTCAGAGAAAAACAGTTTTTATTATTAAGCCAAGCAAGACAGAAAAATGTACTTGCTTCTGGACTATACATATTATCTTCTTTTTTTCATTATTTTCTACACTGAAGTATAAATACTGTGCCTGTAGCGAAATATGTATCTGCACAAAACAAACAGAAAGCATTCTTAAACCAATGAAGTATTTACTTTTTTAAAGACATTTTAATCCTATTAACGGTAAATTATATTACCTATTGTGAAAGCAGACATGAAAGAAATATCTGAAGCATGCAGTTAATTATGATACCAAGTGAAACATAATATTTATGCTCTCCTTGTGTAGCTGGAACAATTTTTCTTTCACTAACTGTGAGTCATCCACTGATTGAAGTCTTGAAACTGATGATGAGAGAGTTGGCTGGCATATCTTCCATAGAGGTTTCCTTCTACAGATAATTAATACCAAAAAAAAAAAAAAAATCTACGTTTTATTTTTTTATATTTTCAGTTCTCTATTTTTTAAATAAAATCTCCTCCTCCTGCTTCTTTGACATATCTCTCTGTTTAGAGGTTATATGCTTAAGAATAATAAAAGACATCAAAGTCTCTGATAAAGCTAGGGAATGAAGATTTCACTGAACAAGGACCTGAACCACAGTTTCATATCAAGGTTGCATTTCTGTCAGAATATCGGAAATATTTGAATCACAATTTTTAAATGGTCCATTTTAATGACTGCACTCAGGACATAGTTTTTTTTAATTACCTCAGTTTGGAACCTCCCCTTTTCTCCAGGAGGATGAAAGTGTTCAGATAGCCAATTCCTGTTACAATACCCGTCTATTTTAAGAGGCTGTCTTCCTCCCATTGTCTTGCTTAGCTTTTGCACTGATTCATATTAGGTGTTTGCAGTGGCTGTTTAATTAGCAAACTAATGCAGTTGCATTTGATTCTTATGGCCTTGACTCTGTATTCCAAGCCAGCACTAAAGTCCTGGATGGCAGAGAATCTCCTGTACCACACCCTTTTTATCTGGCACTTTTCTTCTTATTTTTCCTTTTTTTTTTTTTTTTTTAATCGGATTTTTCTGTTATTTTCTTATTAATTCATTTGGCTTCTATTTTTTCACTCCTTCCCCTTCCAAAAGGATGCTCTCATTTTACCACTTGCTTCTGAAAAGATTTGCGTTGAAAATTTGTTCATATACACAGATCTAAAAAGTTGCAAGAAATAAACCAGAAAGGTGTTCTGTGAGGAGTGCAGCTGTTCTCCTCCCCCAGGAAAACTAATTCATCAGTTCTTTGAAACAGACTGTCTTAATTGTTTAGAAACTACGAGCTATGGATTTTCTTTGTTAACGTAAGTGCCCTGCATAGAAAAATCATCTAGTGTTACAAGTAGGCGGCAACCCCTTGGCACTCATGATTTCAGTTAAGTTTTTCATTCCAGCCTTAATAATTTTATGGGTTTCAGGTGTTTAAGATCCTATTTTCAGGTCTTAGAGAAAACAGTCTCTTCTTTTCCCTTTGTAGCAAGGGAAAACTCCTTTACGCTGTGACAGATCCACTTATATACTGGAGTTTTGTCTGTTGAATCATTTGGAAAAATCAGTTTCTATGGCCCTCACTTCAGTTCAGGGGAGCTTCCCTTTCTACATTGATGGTACCCACCCCAACCCTGCTTACAAGTAGTAATCTAGAGAGGTATTTCAATCACATGAAGCCCCTGGAGGGATGGAGATGGGTACAGTCTTTCCATTGTCTTTGGACTGACTGGGCTGCAGCACCAAACGCAACCTGCATCAGAGGCTGGCCCCAGCACTTCTTCACTCCTTGGCATATCAATAGCCAGACAGCTGTTATCTGACTACATCTGATATGTGGTTACATATCTAATCACCCAACCCCCATGGAGAAAAGAGCCAGTTGCTAAAATGGTATAAATTTCAAGACACTATAAGAAAATCTGAATGTCTAATATCTCCAACACAGTTCCAATTTTCCTAATGCATGACTCCACTCACCTTACCTAAATATTCACTGATAATTTTCCTCCATCATTCTCAACTCTGTAAGCTTTTAGGGCCAGTTGTCGTAAATCAGCATTTCATTGTTTCTGGCTATAACCTCCTTACAATAAAAAAGATGTTATCAGTTAAAAAGTAAGAAATGCAGTATGGTCCGAAGGGCACCGTTGTAGAGAATACTATCAAACTACAATATAAGGCCCATGCAAATCCACTGCTGTTATCTATTTCATAGATGGCAAAAAGCTAGCAGTAGTAAATGTACAGCCACATAAAAAGGCAGTGATAATACAGGAAATAAAAGCCTCTCTAATCCCCAGTAGCAATTTGCGCTAAACAATAGGAATAAACTCCCTGTTAAAATTTTGTTCTAGAAATTTACAATTGCCTCCTCTTTCTGCTAGAGTGACTTCTGGTATCATAGCTCGTTTTGCTAGCAGACATGACAAACAAGTGTCAGCAGGTACATACAGGTAACTAAATGCATGTGACACATGTGAAGGACACCGGTATCCTGCAAGACCCATTCCACTTTTACAGATTTCATGATTTCATTTGAATAAAACCTGTTAAATCAGCTTTTATCTAAATAGCATCACAAGAAGTCATTTTTTTTATACTTCTCAAATTCTCATTTGAGAACTTTGATACTTTGCAAAGTATCGAGGAATTCAGTCATTATTCAGCTGTAGCAAATAGCATGACTTGAGTGATTAAACTGACATCTCATGACCTTGCAAACACTGGCAGAGGAATGACATTCCAGTCAAAGGTCTTCTCTGAAAATGCACATTTTGCAAATAGGAGCCAAAATAGTCTCCTTACTTTATTGTCTCATAGCAGCCTTCCACATAGTTGTGGTTATCATATTCTGATAAGTTTGTGCTCCATTTCTGCTTTAGTGAGTCCCACTCTGTGGCCAGGCAGCTTGCATCCCAGGCAGTCCAAGATTCACCTGCAGAAGGGTACTTCTGCCGAAGCCTGTGTAAAAGGATGACATGAAAGCAAAGCTAGAAGCAGACAGACTGGCCCACACAGCCTGACCTGTCTCCTCCTGAACATCTATTGAAACTGATTGATTTAATGCCTTGCATCTGCCAAACTGTCATTCAAGCCAGAGGGGATTTGGGTGAAGACAGGGGAAGCATTGTAAAAATGAGTTTGCGCATTAGTTTACTGAGCAAGCTTTTAACTCCTAGGTACAGCAGAATTGGCTTGTTGGAAAAACTATGCCTGCAATAGAACAGCTTCACTAAATGGGGAACAAGAAGGGAAGGGGGAAGTGCTGTTTGAGGAGTTAGTAGATTTCTTCCCTTGATTTGTGCCTGAAAGAAAAAATATCCCAGCTGTCTGCTGCATTGTGTGAATATATACATGCATTTAAATTACTTATATCATTACTTACAGATGTAATTGTGAAATATGTTCTTTTGCATTCAAAATTAGGGGCAGAACAGATGGTGAAAATTCAGTTTAAGGCAATATGTCCATTAAAATAACCCATACTGTTTATGTATTATAACAATAGCAGTCTTCAGCATAGCTGAGATTTCTAGCAGTGCTAGATTATGATAGAAATACAAATAGGCTGTAGAACAAAATTCAGTATGACTGAAAATTCACCCTGAAAAAATTTTGCTGATTTCTCTTTGGTGATCGTCAACAGCTCAACCCAGATCTGCTTCCTGCTGCCTTTGCAGTATTGACCTCTTTGTAGCAAAAAGTGAATGATAAACTTTCTGGGGTTCATGGCCTGTGAAAGATTTCTCCATATTCGATTCACAGGGACTCTCAAAATTTTGCAAATTCCTCTGCTGGGGTAATTTATATCTGAAAGAGTGCACTTATTATAAACATTTTTTTTTTATATAAATATAAATAAATATGTATCCAGGTATATATACATTCTTGCTATAGAAAGGAGCCACACTAGGAGTAAACAAATCTCAGCTTTTGCCTCTGGAGTGTAAGTTTCACACCCTCCTGAACATGAAGAAAAGCTTGCAAATGTGAGCCAGGTGCTCCCCAAAGGCTCAAAAAGCAGCAAGCTGTTAAGCCTACTACAATGTTTTCAAAAAAATGTTACATAGCTAGAAGCTCTGCTCACTTTTTGCTAATAACACTGAGTATTGCCACCACTTTTTGGACTTGAACAATAATTTTTTTAGAACCAGTCCAATGACTATTAAAAAAAAAAAAAAAAAGAAAAGGTGGATTGTATTTTGGACTGAATCACCTACAAGTAAAGCACCAACAAAATATTCCATGTCCTTCATTTGCTTGGCATCTAGCACAATAAAAATAGAATAACATTATAAAAGCCATGAATCTTATGTCTAGCCATAAAATCTGGCACATTCTACATCACTTTGGATAAGTAATTTCCATTCTACTTTGTTCACTTGAACATGGTAAAGTAGTTAACAAGAACATTCATCCTTTTCCCTTATTCCATCAGTCCTGACATTTCAAACTATAATTCCCCCTGCATTGAATATACATGTTTTCTCTTCATTCATGCAAAAAAAAAAAAAAATGCTTAAATTTTAAAGAAATTATGAGGGTTTGTGAGAAGTTTAAAGAAAGACAAGATTTGTCTTTGGCATTTGTACAGCACTGAGCACAACAAGAATCACATCTCAAACACATTGTATTAAGCAAGGATTAGAATGGTATGTCTTCATGTCTCATACACGTAAAGGAGAATTTACTCCAAGCAAGACAGATGTAGGAACTCTTAAGCAATAAGCTCAGTATCATACCTATTGGAATTTGATAAAATGCATTTATCTGTGGGGCACTGTGCCTTTAAATCCTACTCATAAATACACAGCTCTTTTCAGAGTGTTTCTCCCACAGGCTGCTAGAACAGCTGAGAGTTAGAAGATTATAAGAGAACACTGAAAATACTTAATTTTTTCTATTCCTTTAAACATTCAAGACATTTTAAAGAGTCTAAGGTCATCATCAGTAGTGTTAATCTGCAAGCAAAAATAAGGATTAACCATGAAAGTAACAAAATTTTAAACCAGTAGTCCAAATGTGCATGTGAGATTATGGGAGAAATTACCAAATTCAAAGGTGGAGATGATGAACTGTGTGAGAGGACAGAAGTGCTTCCAGGATGCATGAAGTACTTGTATCACACTTACATTTAATTACACAACATACATCTTCCACTGCAGCATTTTTAGGGGCTGAGAACTAGCTTTTTCTAGGTATTGATTCAAAGCTTCACTTCCTCACTTTATGTTTACTCCGTTTTGCATTCCTCTAAAAGTACCTGGGAGAGGTTCAAATCTTAATATTATCTATAGTACAAACAGTCAATATACCATCATCTTCTCTCTCTTTCTCTTCCTCTCTTCCACTAGCACATAGCACTCCACTAGCACTCTGTACAAAATGTCTCAAGTTGTTATGGAAGTAGGGGAAGGATAATTTATAACTTCTGGATTTACTGTCCATGATAGCATCGGATTTGACCACTTTCATGGTCTTTTCAGCCCTCTGTTCAACTGCTTTATTTCCAAGGTCTCATAGACTTTGTAGTGAAGTTGATCTAGAGGGTTGATGGAAGACTACTTTAGCCCAGGTCTCAAGTTTCCCTCTCCTTCAAAAGCACTAAAAGACTCCTGCTTTATGATCTATGCTTTTCAGGTTGTATCTACATTTTCTTAACCTTCTAGATCCAGATGACATCCAGAGGAAAGTATTTGACTTGTCTGAATTCTTTAGTTCTCCTAATTACTTTTTAAGAAACAGCATTATTAATCATCTATCTAAAACAGCCAGTAACCCTTCCAAAATAGATTTAATTACTAAGAGGTCCAAACAGAGCAGAGCACTCTCCACCTTTTAAGTTGGACAAGTGAAATCAAGTGTTTTATAGCAGCAGCTGAATCCTCCATTGATCTTAGAACAGCTGTTAATAAAGCTAGGATCAGCAGCAGAGTCATTAATTCAAAGAAGAGTTAACATGGTGTAAATGGGAAATGTCACTAGTAGCAATGAAATGGTCACCATTTGGTTTAAAAATACCAGTTTTTCAGATACAAAGATGTCCAACACCCTCTTTCTAATTGTTAAAAATGTGATCTTGTTTATGTTAAAATACATCACTGAAAAAATGGAAAAAGAAAAACCATCTCAGAACTTGTGCAAGCTGTGGATACACTTGGTTATTAGGTAACTCCTGATAATCAGAAGAGTGTGTGCATCCATATGCTACTGTTATACTGTGGTTAACTTTCAGTAACACTTTTTTGTTAAATGGGAATAGCAACCTTTAATTAGGATTTGGGGTTTGGTTCTGAAATTGCCATACACCTGCTTATTCAAAACAGATGTTTTATCTGCAGTGCAGTTTTACTCATAATATGTTATGACGGCAATAGCAGGTTGCTAACAAAATACAAAGGAAAGGCAATATCTACTTGCTGTGTTCTCTTCTATGAGGTTAATAAAGTTGACTGATTAGGAATATCAGTTTGCTTTTACCAACACCTGACGATGTTATCATGCCACATTGTAATCTATGTGAGTGTATCATTCAATGCTCTGATACTGAGAATCTAATTCACTTTTAGTCACAAAACAATTATAATAGGACTTGGCCTTTATGCTGCACTTCATTTTTGTAGTGCTTCATGCATCATCAGCTTTCCACATATTACACATCTCCATCCCCGTTTTACAGACAAAAGAAGCTGAAGCTTCTGGTCCAGCACTGAAGCAATGCAGGGGCCTGGCCAGCCTTGGGCCAGCAGCACAACAAACAACAGATACAGTGAGGTTTCCAAAGCCCCACTCTCAGGTAAGGCAATTCCTTTCCTGGGTACACTCAGTAAATCCTAAAGTTAGAGGAAGCACGACAGAAAAGCCATGAAATGTCAAAGGAAAGTGTTCTGGGCTAAAATCTGTTGTGTGGGAGGGAATGTTTCCAGAATCACTTGTTCTGCTTTTGTAACTGTCTTCAAAGGTAGAAAGCACTTCTGATGCTCAAAGAATGAATCAGTGCACTTTGGATTTCATCCAGAATTTGCCTATGATGTGCAATCAATATTCTCGGTAAGATGAGGGTCCCAGCTAATCACTGAGTGCTCGGAAGCCTGGAGCTGTCCTGATGTCATGAGTCAATTTTGCCTCTCATGCACTGAGAGGGTTGTCCTGCCACCATGGCCAAGCCACCTGAGCAATTTGTGTCCCTTCCCTGTGGAAGAAGGAGAGCTGTCAGCAGAAGGTAGGAGAGCAGTGCTGAGGTTTACCCAGCCCAAGTGGCAAAGGTGATGCAATACCAAGGACTGAAGCTTCACAAAGCAGAGAGCATGCCTCTCTTTGCTTCAGCTTTGCAGTATTTAAGCGGGCCATTGTTATGCCTTCTGTGTCAAGAATGTAAAATTGTCGTATTGAGGGCTAATGCAATGTGTCAATTTATTTTATAAAGATACCATATAGGCTTCTAATGTGATATAGATGTTAAGAAATAAAAAAAAAAAAAAAAAGAATTACTATTGCTAAGAAACAATTTTTCTGCCATATTAACACTTTCTAAGTAACAATAAAAAATCGTATTTCGGTTGAGAAATATGTATCTAACCTGAAAACCTTGAGCTTTGGTTTCATCCAGTTTGGAAAATTTGTTTCAATCTGACCATCTTCTGTATTATGTTTGTTGCCATCCAGAACAATAGTTTGGTGGTCTCTATCTGGTCTCTTGCCTTTGATGCAGTAGCTGTACCATTTCCAAGAATCCTGTAATGAGTAAATTAGCTTTGTTACCATGAACCTGTTCCCAGCCTAAAAAGCTAAAGCAACCGTAGTCAAATGAGTACAATGCTCTGGTTTACTTGCCTTCTTTTTGTTCACTTTTTATCACTTTTTAAAAAATGTTTTTTGTAATGCCAGACTGTGAGAAGATACAGGTTGTAAAAGAATTATATATTGAATTCTTCTCTGGATAGTAGTTTCTTTGTGGAGGAAGGTTTTTGTGATCTGACATTCAGCAAAGCCATCTTCTAGGCTCCATTTCATTGACAGGCCACAAATACATGTGGATCCACTTTGACTTTTGGACTTAGAGATGTAGATAGCAAAGCACCTGTTTAAGCAATTTGCTGAATCAGGGCTACAGTGAAATGAAACATCAAAAATTAGGTAAATACAGGTTTATAGCTTAGCAGAATGAACATGCTCAATCTGTAACTGAACAAAGAATTTATTGAGTGAATCTCGTCCCTCTTTGTGTCTGCTTTTGGAATAGCTGTGACCATATCCTGCTTTTTTTAATATTTATTTGTTATTTGAATGTAGTCAGCAACTACTTTTAACAGATTTCTTTTTATTTTCTGGTTTGATTATTTAACATTTGAGATTTATTGCTTGATGGGATACCTATTGAAAGGACTGGAAAGATTCCCATTGGCTTCAAAGGACGATGAATTGTGCCTGGAGCTCTGGTACAGCAAAGAGTTTAGACACGTGTTTAAACATTGATGCTTTCAATGGGACTTGAGCACATGTTTAAGATAAAGCATGTGCTATGGGCTTTGTTGCATAGGGAAGCACTTCAGCACATTCTTAAATGCTTTGCAGAACTGGCACTACAACAACCTCTGCTGATAGCTACATTTTTTACCTTTATGGAGAAAAAATAAAAGCAGTAGAAGAAGTTACTGTTACTTTGTGATAAAAATACATCCAGCCTTGAAAGGGTGGATTTGCCTCCTGTTTGTTCATAAGAAAGTTTACATACACTATGATCTATTTTTGAAGAGCAGAATTTAACACTAACTTAATAGGAGATGAATGAATATTTTTCTATCCTTTTTCAGCAGTTTTAGTTTGGCACTTGTTTAAGGTGTTATTAATGTGCACATTCAAGAGAGTCTTAGATCCCTCAGTAGTTCTCCATCACGAAATGCCTTTTTTAGCATATAGCAACTTCTGACTACTACTCACCATCCACTTTTAGTGTTCTCCCTGTTATCACTTCAAATACTTTCCAGAGACTGAAGAAGGAACAGGAATGCTCAAATAAATGTCGTCTTCTCAAACTGTGTGCATTTTCATTAAGATTTTCTTAGCTTCCCACTCCCACACACCTTTCCCCATGAAAGTGAGAGGAGTATGCCTCTGCCAACTTTTTATCCTTCATTAGAACTAAATATCAGCTTAAACAGACAATCAGGAAATGCAAGATGCTGAGTCTTAAAAATTTGCTTCTTTTTTTCCTTTGGAGAACTGAGCCTTTACCAGATGAGATGAACGCCATTGTACTTCAGCAAACACATGGGCAGCCAGGAGCTACAGAAAATGCCAGAGTCCAAGGCTCAAAAAGCTCATGTTTTTTTCACAAATGAACCATGCAAAGAGAAAGCTTGCCCAGAAAATGGGGGTGGTCATATTCCCCTGCTCACAAAATCTCTGACAGAAACCCTGTGGAGTTTCAGTAGAGTAAACCTATACCACTCATAGATTAGTTTGTCTTTGAGCTTCAGTGAAATGAACAGTGAGTATATTTAACCAGTTCCAAATTGTCTTGGGCACTTTTAATAGTTTTGACTATGGTTATGATGCAAATAGTGTAAGAATTATATTAAACAACCTTAAAGTGCATTTGCTCTGTAACTGGAACATGTGGTTGCAATTCCTACTGACATATCCAGCCTAGCTGTAATAATTGTGCAGCCTGATGGAGTTAGAGCTCCAGCTTGACCTGGTGAAACCTGCTGACATGGTCCAAGGTGAGCAGCCACTCTGCTCCTGCCAGTAGCTCATCTAATTAATTTAAAATCTGGCTTTGATATAATTACCCCAAATACAGCTACAGATTAAGATTGCAGAAAGGGGCAAACTTGAAACATGTCCTCACAAAGTCATGCTGCTTTAATGGTATTGATAAAAAACCACTTAGAGTTGTCTCAAACTTAAAAAAATAAATAAAATAAAAAAAAATAGAGGGATACTGACAGTCCAAGGCTAAATATATGAAGATTAAATTCAAAAGAACAGGAGACTTGGAAAGACAGGACAGCAGGCAGGCTACCTCATGTTTTCAGGTACTTTTAGCTTTGATTTTTTGAAATATTTCTTCAAAGCATTATCTTTTGTAAGAAAACACTTTCTTATTTGGTTACTCTTCTTTCCTGAGACTTCAGGGCTTGTTGCTGTTTCATCAATAAAATGGAAAGAGACCAAGGAAACACAGATTTTACCAAACTAAAATTATGAATATGCAAAATCTTTTTTCTCATAGATACATACTGTTATGGAAACACGATGTTATTAAAATAATTTTCTATTTTCCCACCTCTTATTTTTAATCTGTCTCAGATGGTCTTACACTTTTTTTGCCTAGAAAACTAAACATCATCTCCTTGAGAAACCTTACCTGATCAAAATTAAAGCTTTCCCAGCCAGCAAGAAGCCCTGTTCTGTTCTGACCGCATTTGTGTTCATTTTTACAGTGCATGGGTTTTCCATGCTGCATGCTGTAGTGCAGTGAACATGAGTCCATGCCAACTCCTGAATCTCTGGCTACTTTCTGCAGAGCATGAATGGCCTTTGAAACCACCACTGGTAAGGTTTCCTGGGATGATTTTGCTGCTTCTGTGTTGAAGGTGTTACTGGTTTAGAGTTGATGCAGAAGACACCTTTAGTGGAAATACTTCGAAAACAAAATAAATAAAAAAGAAAAAGTAGAAAGGAGTCAAACAGGTAATTATTTGTAAAGGAAAAAACTATTGATTTTCCTTTTGATACATAGTCTAAATTATCCCTCAAGAAAAGTAGTAATGCATCTTTAAACAGATTTATTGCTTCTAACTGTAAAAAAGTGGTTTATCTAACTTCCATGCCATTACTGTTTTCGTTTGATACAGAGATAGAATGCAAATGCAGACACAGGAGAGGAAGTTTAATTTGGGAATCAAAAAGATTCAAGGAGATTTGAGGTCCCAGAAGACTCTAGGACTCTTCCACAGTTTTCATTTTTTCTCCCACTTTCCAATTTTCAGGTTCCCAGCTCTTCATCCCTCCTGCCTGTGTGTCCAAGGAGAAGACTGCTTTATCCCACACCTACATGGTCAACCCTTCCTTGGAAGGCAATGTTTTTGCTGCACAGGTGTCCATCACAAGATGTATACACTGTTCTCTACTCAAAGTTGTTTCATTATACACTCAGATCCGAGGGCAAAGGAAGTCCATCAAAGCAAGTCCAAGATTACACTATTACCATAGAATAATGATTTATTGTTGGGACTTCATACTGATACATTTCTACCAACCTGCTGCTTTTGCAGGTTTGTTTTTTTCCCTGGCATTCCTAATAGTTCATCAGTAAAGGTAGTCCATAAACCAATCTTATGCAAAAGGAAAGTTAAAGGCAAAATTACAGTGTGTTACAATACAAAAAGCCCTGCAAATGGCTGTGATTTTCCAAAGTATAACCAGGTGTCTGGCTGGCTAGCTGGCTGGCTGGATGGATGTATGACAAAAGAAACTCTGCACAGTGTCATTGCCAGTGAAGTTTAGACAGACTCTGTTTCTGTGCCTCTGAGCTTCAGGGTCAGATTTACCTGTATTTGCTGAAGGGCAAGATACAGCAGAATTTTACCCAGAGAAGACACTTCATCATGATTCTGCATTCCCAGCACTGTCTCCTGCCACTTTTTCCTGAGTCTGTTCTCTGGAGTCTAATGACAGAGATGCATTCACTCTTCAAGCAGTCTTTGGTGGGAGTACAGACTTGTGTCTCTTTCTTCTATCCAGGACATATGTGCAGAAACTGTGGGATCTTGAGCCCCCAAAATCTCAATCTTAGTTTGAGAAGGTAGGCACAACACTCAGGAGTTTTTAGGGGAAATCTGACAGATGCTCAACTCAGAATGAATCTGGTCTCCTCTTCTTAGGAACACCAGGAAAATGGCAAGAATCTGCTTCACTGGAAATGCTGTCTCTTGTAGTGATATGGAAAGGCTTAAGAGAACTGCTATGACTTTTACCAGTCTCTTGCAAGAGGAACAGCAAATACACAGGTAGATAATTCTCTTTGAAATAATGTCTTTGTGCTGGAATGGCAATTGGGCAGGAGGAGAGTGATACACACAGATTAGGTCACAAATACTTGTTCTGGGAGATTAAATGCATATCACAAAGCGATATTACTGGTATCCTGGTGATATCCCCGTGGGATGTAATGCAATGTACAAAACACAATGGCAGTAAGGGACTTAGAGTGTTTGAAGTTTATATAACCAAAATCTGGCTCCAGCCAGTCAATGTGATGATAATGTGTAAATACATATACATGCATACATGCATGGATGAGCAGCAGTGATGTGCTATTCTATGTCAGCTATTGCACTGGGACCTTTGGACAAGATGGAAGATACAAGCACCAGTACTGCAGCAGAGAAGACAGGAGGAAGATTATTTATTTGCTATTGTAAGGGGCCATGACAACATCACTGTGTAAAACACAGGATGAAATAACAATTCTATGCTCTTATTCTCTCTCATACTCAAGGACCTTCATGCACACTTGCATTCTCTTGACATCTGCAGAGAGCAAAGGCAAAGGCAGAAAAACAATGTGCAGACAGCTATAGAAAATACGGACTTCTTGTTCAAAAAAACTGAAAAAGTTGAATATTCTGTCCCATTGTTTTATTCCCACTGGGAGAAATATCAGGTGGAGCTTATGATATGGTTTATAACGATTTAGTTTTTCTCTTGCACCAACAAAAAAAAAAAAAAGAAATGTTATTTTTTCAAAACAATAGTAATCAAAATTGCACACCACCTCACCTTCAAGAAGAAGCAAGAGAAAGGTTAGGCAAAAAGCATCTGTGGTTTCCTTTTGGACTCATGTGATTGCAATACTTGTGTCCTAGCCATGCCAGTGATTCAGAAAAGGTCAGAATTCACCCTGTTTCACTTTTCCAAACCATATCAAGCAGTCCTCAGTCACCAAGGAGGGTCTGACCCAGATTTTGTCTCTTTCTTCTTAGCTCTTTGCCTGTACCTTCTGAGCATCTACTTCCCCAGGCCAACTTTCTAAGCCTCATCATCTCCCTCTCCTGTGCCAAAACAATCTTATTGCTTTCAGGTCTTTTACTCCCTTTGATCTCTCCTCTATGGACATATTGCCCTTCTCTTTCTTTTTTCCCAGATCCCCACTTCTCCTTTCCTGTAGATCCTCCAGGTTGATTTCTTCCTTATCCTTCTATTCCCTCAGGTTTTCCCCATATTATAGACTCAAGACCCAACTCTTTACTACAAATTTTTCCCTTAGTAAGAGTGGGGGAGGGAACAGGGAGAAGGTCTGCAGCTTTTCCAAATGTTGTGTTGTTGGGAATACTTCCCTTATTGTGCCTGTCTAAAATTTAGTTTATACAGGTGGCAGAATGAAATGTGCCATCTCGTAATTAGTCCCACATGCACTGCAGGCAATTTATCATCAAAACAATCAGCAGTCACCATTTGATTCAGTGAATACCAGAGATTATCAGAAAATTGAGCTGAGGGAAAGGAGGAAAATAGGATAGAGCACTTTGACTTTTGTAAATTTTTTTCCTCATTTTTTTTCTTCTACAAAAATATCATTTTCCCTCTAAAGTAGTGACCAACTCAAATGACTCCATAATGAAAAGATTCACAGAAGAGCTGTTGTCTTGGCCTTTAAAACTTTTCTTTCCTTCTGAATTTGTTGTATTGGACTTTCTTGTATACTTAATAAACTGCTTCAATAACAGCAATCAGCACAAATGTGCTACTGGTGAGGAGTGTGTTCTTTCTCTTAGATGAGCACTGCTGCTGCTCTTTGTAGTGATGGTGAGACAGATCATTATGTTTCTTTTGTGCAAGAAAATATGCACAGCAAACTCTGGACACTCATTCCTACACGCACACGTATTCAAGTACGTGCACTCTCACACATGGGCATAGCCAGAGGTGTTAAATGCCCCAGGCAAAAAGAGGTGTGGAGACAATTCCCCACAAGATAACTAAGGATTATTACAGTATCATTTACTGCCAGTCCTTTCAATGTAGAAATCCTGTATTTAATGGAAAAACAGGATGCCACCAAGCTCCGAGGAACTGCTGAAATCCACGCATCAGAGTAATCAGGGTACAGAGGAGAAATGTCTGCAGGGAGAGACAGCAGTAGCCCCATGGCCCTGAGTGAGGGCATGTCTGCCTCTACCCTACACGTGGGAAGTGTGGAAATATATTACCCTTTAGAAGGGCTATGCAGGAATGTTCAGTGATATGAGGCTTGCTTGCCCCATGTCATTAAACCGTGCACTGGAGGGCTTAGCCCCCAGGGTGGTCACCAGCAGACAGAAGCACACAAGTATCCCTGATGTTTTTGAGAGCTTTTTGCTACACACTAGCTTCAGAAACAAAATAGTGGGAAAACCAAGAAACGTTTTTCTTACAGTCTCTCCCAAGAACTGCTCAGTGTTTCCCCTTCTGTACTTCAATAGCTGCAACTCTTCCCTATCCCAGTCTCTTGCAACCCCTCCTTGTACCAGATACTGCTAAAAAAACTCACAAGCCAGCCTTTAAAAATTTTTCCACCATATGTTACAAACTGATCATTACAGTCTATGAGTCAAACCGAGTTTACTTTTTAAACAAACGATGTGTCAATAAGACGAATGTTCCAGTGTTAACTTCAATTACCATAGACATGCCTGCTGATGAAGAGTGTTTGATCTATTGCTACTTCTTCAGGGCAACTTCCTTTCACAAGAAAGGCTTGTATTGCTGTGTTCTCTCTATCCTCTGCTTCCATTCTATCAATGTTCCTTTTGTTTTAGAGGCTCTTCAGTTAAATTAATATACTGATCAAAAGCAGAGAACTGAGTTCAGGCTGGGCTTAGTAAATCTAGAGTTGCATGGAAGATAAATTGCACAGCTAGAATGCATCCTTTGAGGTGAAGTTTTACAACAGGTAGACAGGTGAAGGTCATGTTATTTTAGCCACAATATAGCATGACCTAAGTGATTGTTTTAAAATAGTGCAGTGTTTTTTTACTGCATTGTTGAACATCAGTCGTGTTATACACTTACCAGAAGCCAGTATGTCCTGCATGTTCTGCTATTTAACATAAAATACCAAATGCAAACAAAACACTTCCTTAGCTTTCTTTGGACAGTGTCATCTGTGATAGTCCCAGATTGAACTTGCTCTATTAAGATCTTGCCCCTAAGCACAGGACAGAGCAAACACAAAATCGCACAAAAAGGGAGTGCAAAGAAACTTGACTTACTTCCCTTTCATTAAAACACTTCCTTCAGAGTTGACACAAAAAACCAGCAGTCCTTCCTTAGCTCTTAGATGAAACATTCATTGGCTGTATGTGTGCAGCACACAGCAAAGTGCTATCATCTGCAACTGAGAGTTTACCCCACATCGACAAGACAAATAAACAGCGATCCTTCACAGCTGCTTTAAGACCAGTATTTTTCTCTGTACCCTTGAGCACTGACAAAGGAAACAAACAAGGCACCCAGGAACACACAAGCCTGCACTGCCATTGGGTGTTGGGGGGGGAGGAAGGCAGTCAGGAAGAGCAGTCAGTCATTACCCCTCCTTGTCCTCACCCCTCTCTCCTTAGTCAAGTAGTCCTGCTACTGCAGACAGCAGAGAGGTCTTGAGCTACATCCATCCTCCTCCCAGTCTGAGCAGAGGCTGGACAATCTTCCTTGTGGACACATGTAAGCTCTTGCTTATAAGGCACAGCAATTTCTGGCTCACATGGAAGTTACTCTACCATGTGGCACATGGACAGACATTTGCAGCTCCTAGGTCAGGGTGGGTCCAAAGGAAGGTCTCCAATTCATGTAATGCGCCCTATTGTAGCCAAACAGTAATAAATTGGAAGACATTTGAGAAGAGCCTCATTTTTAACACCTTTGTAACCTCCTTATATCTACCTGTACCAATAAAGGCATAAGAAAAGGAACAAGTGGAGGTCTCCAGCTCCCAGCTGTATCTAACAGACCATGGAGACTGTGGAGGTGGGTGGCTCCCCTGCTGTTTACAAACCAGCACTGGTGGGCTGTTAACACTGGAAGCAACAGTACTTCACCAATGTCATCACTTAACAATATAATATGACAGCATGTATAGAAACGATTAGCATAAATCAACATAATACCCACTTTGCAGCATTAGCATCAAAAACTTTCATCCTCAAGTAGTGGGGGGGACACAATATATGGTGAATTGTAATGATTTTTCTGAAGTGCTCTTACACAGCATAGTATGTATGCATGGGAGAGTGCACACACACATGTATTTTAAGAATATGCATAATACTGTAAGCTATGACATTTGTTTCTAACAATAACATTTCAATATTTCTGTGATCTTTTCTTAGACTTAAAAAAAAAGAGACAAATTTGCAGGAGCTGCCACATGGGGGAGGGTGGAATGAAAGGGGTGTGTGGGAGTGGATGTGTTTGTGTGTCTGTGTGTGTATATTCATAATGATTTCAAAGCACATCAACATGTCTTTCTGTGTCCAAAGGGTCATCATGCATAGAGTCATGTAAATAGACACTGCTTAAAAAACTAACTTGAGGTCACTCAGACTCCTAGGTTTGAATTACAGGTAAACATATTTCAAATTGTAAACTTTGGACATAAGGTACAAGGGAGAACAACCTTACATGCCACTTCCATCAATCTTGATAGAGTAGTTTCAATTTTCAGTGTAATAATTCAAAGGTCTTGTGGCTTTCTGACAACACTGAGCTCTGCCTCTTCCTCATTCTCTGTCCTTCCCTCCAGTGCTTTGTGCACACTCTGATCATTACCCATTTCAAACCCAAATGCTTAATTACATCCAAGTGTATTTTTGAGAGCTCTTCCAAAGTCTTCACTTCAGGCAGCATTTTCCTGAACAAAAGATCTCTTTTGGGGTTAAGATGGCACGCACATTTAGAGATGGCAGGCAAAGTACAAATAAAGGAAAAGTACAGGGTACAACAGAAATGCTTCTCCTGTCCTAAGGGAAAAGTCTATAAATTCTCTAGACTCTACAGCAGGTCAGGATAGTTAAATTTTCCATTCCTTCACTAGCAATGATGATAAGGAAAACCTGAGGAAGATCTTCATGAGTGGTGCTCTAGTCACTCTCTGCTCCACTTCCCTAAGGTGACACCCTGTTTCCCAGCAGAAAGCTTACCACAGGCCTTGCTCACCACCATATGGCATCATATCTCTGCACTCACCCTTTCAATCATATTAATGCCAATAATGCAACAATCTTTTTCTTTTATAAAGGTCTTAACCTGGCTTGTGCATTAATTTAGTCTGCCAAGTTATTTATGCAGCTATAAAAATGCAGACTAGGCATCCTTACAAGCACAGGCACATCCTATTAATGCTGATCTGAAAGAGTTGTGAGCTCACCGTTACAGGTCCTTGATAGTGCTGGCCCATTACTGAATGTTTTCTAGGGGCCAGAGGTGAACAAGCTGATTCTAAGGGGAATCTATCTGTGTCTTCCAGCTTAACCTAAAGTCCCTTCTTTCTCATTGGACAGATTCACTCTTCTTTTGCTGTGTCCAGACAATCTTGTAGTATTTCCAGACTGATGAAAACAAACACGCTGATGTATGTCCAAACACTTCTGTTGTGATATTTCCAACCTATTTCAGCAACCATTTCAGTGAGTGTTGGGAATGTGTAGTACTGCTCTGAAATGAGACCGCATTCACAAGCTTTCCTTGGACATTTTGGCGAAACCTGCTCTGAAAACACTGACAGTTTTGTCCAAGTGAAGCCCAGAAGATTAGGCTATATGTGGTACTCTAATAATAACACCAAAGTAAGGAGTACTTTTAAGAGGTAGTTTAATTTTTGAACATATCATGTAACACACTGTGAAAGTAGCACAAGGTCAAGGAAAACATTTATTATTTAATTTGACTTGGAGCCAAACCGGTGGTGATGTTGAAGACCATACTTCCAACTCTGAATGGAACTTCCTTTATTCAGTCCTTCCAACTTCATCAAAACTTTCCACTCACTCTACCTCTGTCTGTCTCTTTCTTAGCAAATATGTCAGAATCTCTGAGGGTCCTCCCCTCTCATTCTTTATTTCTCTGCCAGATAAATGAGGAACATTCTTTACTCCTCTATAAGCCACATTTTTTTTCCATTTCTTCTCTCAGCTGAATCTTAACAGCTCCAAGAAAGTAAAAGCAGCAGAGATAACAGCAGAACCTCATCTTAGAAATCAATGTCATTGTCATCTGAACTCTTCTTTCCAGACAACATTGCCCTTCCTTTCTTGAACAATAAGATGGTGATTTCACATCAAAGGTAACCATGACAGCATCATGGCAGACATATTTGCTTGGTAAGTGGGTTAAAGCAGTTTTTCAGTACTGTATGCCTATTAACGTTATTATCCACGGACTCAAAAAAATCACTATTTCAGTCATTAAAAAGGTACATGTGAATGCAAGATTTACTAATCCTGAGTAGATGTGATCAATAATTTAAATATTACTGGACAACAAGTAAAGAAAACAAAAATAACAGCTTGGTTTTAGGATATATATAGCTGTCCTATGAACGTAAATATATTAAAACATTTCTTCTATATTTTATGGCTCTATATAAATATCAAAATAGGTTTATAAGTTGAAAGGAGAACATGCCAATTCTAAAATCATCACTCACAGCGCTTCAGTTTATGCAGTTAAATTTCCCAGCTAACAGCATTCTGCAGGCAGTTGCTCTCCTGCCCAGGAGGCAAACCACACATCTGCCTTTCCAATACTCATGGAAAAAATCAGTCAGGAAATGCAGGCCTAACAGAGCACATTCAAGGACAGTAGGGGTAGGGAGACTCATCACAGCCACTAGTTGCAACACAACCTCTCTTGGGTGGGGTAGGGGGTACTCAGACAAGACAAATCTCTACATAAGGATGTCATTGCATTGGCATCTTTTTCTGCTTCCCTTGGCACTCTGGTCTTCCCTTTCCATGCTTTTACCTGACCAACATCCTCAGAAAAAGATGCTCTCTCTCTCTCTCCCCCCTTTTCTGGATGAAAAGTTCAATATGGAGAAAGGTCACTTTCCATCCTGTACTGAACAGACCATCTATCTCTGGCACCAGAAGTTAGGTTGAGTCCAATAAGGGCCACATCATAAACCATTATAAAAGCAATGCCTTCACTGGATGTGAAGTGTGCTTAAAATGGAACCTCTTGTGGGAAACTTTATGGGTACCACAACTACTTGGCAATGGGATCCATTCTTTGGCCTCCTCTCAACTTCAGCAAACTGGAGCTTCTGTAACCCCAATGACTGTGCAGGACTCCAAGGTGGTTTGATTAAAGATTTCTGTGAAATGCAGTACGAATTTTTGCAGGTTTCCCCTCAAGGCCAAGAGGAAGCTGGATCCCATTTTTTTTTCCATAAAATCCAGTTATCATAAAGGCATCAGTGGAAAGGAAAAATTTGATGAGCTTCTTTTCTTTCCTGCCTTTCGCTTTGGTTGTATTTTTCTCAGGATTATGGCTCTTGGACAATATGCAAGGCAAGTTTGGCTTAAACTGTACAGCTTTTTATGTTATCCAGAATCATTCATTTGGCATCAAGAGGTCTCACTCAGATGACATAGATAAAGTCACAGCAGAATTATATTGGCATAAGTGAACCCAAATTTTATTCAAAAAAATATACACCTCCATCCCAAAAGCTTCTCTAAATCCTAAAGAACAAGACCAGAACAAATTATAAGGAATCAAATTTCCTAGAGCCTTTCTTTGACAGCACCTTAGTACTCCATCAGAAAACTTGATGCATCTATTGATCATCTGATGGAACAGGTCATCATCGAGTTTTCCCAACCACATTCCAAGCTACCTGTTTGAACTGTGGTGTGGCAAAAAGTCACTGTCTCCTATTAGAGTCTGTTCTTGGGTGGGTCCTTGCATCTTCTTGGGTGGAATCTTTTCACCCAACAGGACGAGATGCTCTCTAGCTCCAGTGGGTACCTTCTGGCACAATGGTGAATTAAGGTATTAGAGCTCTGTTAGGAGGGTGGTGCAGGTGAGCTGATCTGAGTGGGAATCAGGTCGTCTCTTAGGGGCTACTGTGTAGCTGATGAAGGCAACCCCAACTCATTTTCCACTAGATCATATGGCCAAATACTGTAGCCATGACAGGGAAAACTCCTGAGCAGCTCTTCCCCAAACCAAGTCTTAAGAGAAAGAGCAACAAACAAAAGACAGGCAGAAGTTTCCCTCAGACTCTGTAAGACAAATATTTCTACTGATAGTTCCTTTGCAGCCTACTTTGTCATGTCTTTTCTCTTTTAAATTTATTTATTTATTAGCATTTTCAGTACTCCTTCTGCACCAGAACTTTATTTAAGGCTGTTGGCTGGGAGCCCCTGGGAGGGTTCCCAGTCCCCTGGGTGGATTCCTGGTCCTGGTACACCACAGTATTATGAGTGTGACCTCCTGCCTTGCCAGGACTTTAAAGGGCCCATCTGCCCTGTTACCATCAATCATATTGGATATTTGTAATTCAGCCCCTCCAAATTACCCAGGTTGTAATTCCCAGTCCTAAACAGTGTCCAAAGCTATTCTGTGCTATTCTTTTTGCATAGAAAGAAAAATATCTAATTTAAAGCTGAAGTTTCCCCCTCGTAACATTCATGCATAGACTGTGTTACTGCTATTATATTCTGAAAAACAGTTATTTCACCAAAAAAAAATCCTTTTCATAAGTGCTTTCCTCCCTACATATCTTTCTTTTCCTTTTATGTTGCATATACCAACAGGGGCCAACTTTATTTCAGTATTGACTCGGATTTTGATGAATATGCTTCTATTTCATTTATTCTTTATTTGTGCAAAAGCTAGGCAGTATTTTTACATTGTTTTCCACTTCCTTTTTGATTAAACTGTTATATTTGATTTTCCAGAAATAAAGAAGCAAAGAGATAGAGAGAGTGAGAAAAATACATCATCCTTGATTCTCTCCTGACTCACAGCTCTCTAAGCTCTGACCCAAAAGCCCACCTTAACTCACTGGAAATAAGTGCCCAAAGGGAGCCATCAAGAGAGGAAGTTCTTCAGGAAGTGACTACCCAAAGTACTAACCACAGGAGAATAAAGCCTTTTCCACCTAAAATTAACTGAGCTGCTCAAACAAAAACACTAAACCTACTATAAACTTACTATAATAATAATAATAGATGACCCAAATCAGGCCTTTTAAACTAAATTGCTATAATCAGTATCAAAGATCAAAGATCAAAGGCCACTAAAACTTCAGTGCCATTAGTTAGCATGTCAGAGAAAACCCAGTCTGTACAAATTCGGTGGATAGGCTGTATATCTCTTTTTCCTCTGCATGTAACTTTCCAAAGCTCTCTTTCTTGGGGTTGGGGGTATCCCCATTCTTTATTCCAGCTTAGGCAAAGAGTTTTCTGAGCAAAAAATATTGCCATCTACAATACATAGAGTGTATATATATATAAAAAACCTCCCTTTTTGCTGTGTGCCCACAACAGGATTTGGCAGTAAACTAAGACCAAGACAACAGTTTCTTCACTAAATCAGCCAGCAATGGGAGCACAGTTTCACCAGTGCCACTTGTTAAGAGAAGGAAATTTACTGTTGCTTCTTTGAGCACTCCCATGGGACATGACTAAAACATCCTGGGGAGTAGGAAGCAGAAAACATCACAATAAAAAAGACCATCCAACGTAACCCTGAATAGTGAACCTGATGCTACAACCCTCATCCACTTCCATTCATTCTTCCCTGTTCCCTTTCCCTCATCCACTTCCATTCCCTTTCAAAGCCTGTCCAATCTATAGCCAGGGTGGGTAGCCCTTACCTTGCAGTCTGTGGTGACTGCTTTGGCAGATCACCAGTTCCCAAGCTGCTGACTGTCTGTTAAGAATCCCAACAACAACAGCAAGAGAAACATTAATCCTCACAGAATGACCAGAGGAACAGAAAAAGCAGACAGAGAACCTTTTTTTCTTTCTAAACCAGAAAGCTTCAGGCCAGATGAACTGCACCACAGGCCATCCTTGTGGTCTTTGGGCAAAGGAATGACAGACACTAGAGAAGCAGATCCTGCCTGCTGTTAACTACTGCAGCTCACTCCTCCATTTGCCTTCATCTGTCCAAGAAGGCACCTCATTACCATTTTAGCTGCTGAAGAGGCAGGGGAGCAGTTACTTATTTGCACAGTGGCTGCTCCCAGCTGCAGCCCCCGATATGAGACAAAATGCACAGCTTACTTCACATGCAGCGGCAGCTGAAGTCTGGCTGTGGGCTCCTCACAGCTGCACAGGAGCTTCCCTGCTCCCCTCCAGGGAGAGGAGCAGGCAGGGTGGGGTGTCAGGAGCTAGGCTGAGCGCAACCCAAGGAGCCCTGCTGAGAAGATGGGCAGGCAGCACGAGCCTTGCCCTGAGGAGCATAGTCTAGCTCTGCGAGTTACAGCAAAGTGCAAAAATCATGGCTAAGCACAAGGCAGCATGTTCCTGAAAGCCCCTGAGCAGATCAGTGACCAGGAAGAGAGCCTAGTCTACCCCAACAACACTCCTTGCAATGTCATCCTTCATCCTTTTTAAGCTCACTCTGCCCTTCTCAAGACCCAGAAGTGGCATTTGTGCTTTGGATGAGCCTGTGAAAGACTTCCAGGCTGTCAACTATCAGCTGCCATCAGTTGTGCTTCCTTTCCTTCAGGTCTCTCGCATCCCACTGTATGCCAGGGCCACCAGCCTGCTCACCTGGCAAACAAACAGCCTAGCTGCCCGCTGGTGGGACAACCTGCCACTCAGCTGGAAAAGGTACCACGACCTTACCTTGGAAACCAGTGACCAAGGTATTTATTTGTTCAGTAAAGGAGTGGTAGACAAAAGTTGCCAGTGAAGAAGTTAGTGGAGAAGGCTAAGCATTCCCTTGTGCTCTGGTGTGTTCTGTACCAAATTTTCACTTCCCAGCCCCTGATAGATAGTCCACATGTAAATGGTTGCTTGCAGACATACATGCACCACAGATGCTCCTTCTATGGAATCAGCAAGCAGAGCAACTGTGGGCATTAACAGTGCTGCTGCTGCAGCACCTGAACAGGCTCGATCAGGGGTCACCTCCTTGTCACGGGAAGTGATTTTGGTTCAAGAATGTGGAAATAACTGAAATATGTATTTCCAAGGCTACTATAGCCACAGAGAAGGTTTCTTTGTGACTGACCACCCAGGCAGTCAAAGCTAACATATACTTGAATAGTAATTTGTAGAAATCTGATTACACCCTTAGATTAATAGCAAGATCCAACACTTACCACGAGGCCCACAAAGCATTTGCAACCTGTCTGCTAAGCCTACAAGAAAACCGAAGTCAGCTATCCAGCCACTATGCAAAGCTTCCTAAAAGGCAGTGACATACATTTAGCAACCATCCAAAAATCAGAACATCAAAGAAAACATTTTTGCACTAGTTTTCCTTGCTATTGCCAGCCTATGTCCCTGTGAAGGGAGTAGTGTTTACGGGACCAGTGTTTGGAAAAGTAAGCTTGAATAGCAGTGTCAAAGGGTAATTGGCACAAAAGAGATGCCTACATTTGGAACAAGAGGAAATAAGTTTTCCTAAGCACATTGGGACCACAGAGGGCTTGTTGTTGATAGACCCACAAGTAGTAATATTACCAGGTTCATGCCAAGGGTCATAGCATGCAGTGAGACAACAGTTCCTTAGAGCAATGAGAGCAGGGTCATGACTCCTGTGTGCAACTGATTGATCCTCAGAGTTCAGATCTGTGAGACGCATGGGGGAAAAAATGTGCAATTTACAGCATTCATTTACACTTGGCTTTGAAACGTTTTTATTGAGGCAATGATCACCTTGAATTTTTGCTTTTCACTTACTGCCGGCAGGTCAGTGGAAGGATTTGAAACAATACGTGACCATGGGGTTTTATCAGCAGAATACATTAGTGCACTACTTATATGCCGGGTAAAGTTTTGCAGCTGTTAGTAGCTTTTTTTCTCAAGGGCTCATATCTGGAGACTGGCCTATCATTTCCATTTAGCAGAACAGAAGCTTGAAGCCTTGAGAAATGACAGTGGAACTGTGCAACCATCCCAAGGACTCAATTCTTAGTTTATGTTCATTAAGACCACAAGTACAAAAGTGCATTGAAGCCACATTTCCTCTTTATTGATCTTGAACCTCAACTTTTGGAATGGACCTGAGGAATATTTAGGACAACCTGAGAGCAAATGAGGTTTAAGGTATTCTAAATTATGCATCTGGTATAGAATACTGGAGTGCCCTGCACTGCTCTTGTAACCCCGACCCTCAGCACAAACTGCCTCCTTTCCTTGGTAGCCTCCTGCCTGTTTGCCACCTGAGGGAACTTTGTTATGGGAGGCATACTCAGTTGCTTCTTTAATGGGTCATTTATATTTCTGATGACAGAGGAAGATTTAAGACTCAAGGTTTAAGAAGAAGCCCATGGCTCCAACACATTAAATAAGCCTGCTGTGCTTGCTGCAAACATCTGGGAAGCTCAGCAGAAGTCATTCTGGATCTTATGAGAGTTTTCAGTCACTTCAAGCTGTTCTGTGTAATGTCCCAGGTACATTCCCTTGGGCTCCTGACTAGGACTATACAACAAGAACAAACTTAGTAAATTTTGAATAAGCCCAGAGATACAGCCTTGGGAGTTTGGCCAGTGCTCAATGAATACAGAAATCAATAAAGCCTATAGCTACACTTCCTACCAAGCCTCAGTGCTTGGATTCAAGGAACTCCCTGTAGAACTGCACACAGACTGGATTGCTATGATCAGTACGGGAACATTAACACTATTAATGCAACTGGTCCCATTGAACTCAACAGCAATTCTGCCATTTTCTTCATTCAACCTAGGATTTCACCTAATGTGTCTTTTCCAACTCTAATATCTGTGATCCTGAGCACATTACTAAATTGCCAATGGGATCTGCCAACCATTACAATCTGTGATTTGTCAAGTACTCTATTTGTATTCACTACATCTCTGTCATGTAAAGGATTCCAGTAATAACCTATTAAAGACATTTAACGTTACCAATTTAAAACTGAAAAACACAAACTACTGAGGTGGTGAAGTTGCCAGAAGAGACATCAGGGCCTGTGTTAGAATATCTGATTCAACAACTCCAATATGTGCAAAGCCTGCAGATTGGATAATTATAGCTCCATCAGTGAGTAGTGTATTTATTAGACCCAAATTTGGTTATCAGAAGTGTTTACAGAGAGATTGCCATGGTATAAAGGGCTGGCAAATGTGGACAAATAAGGGTGGCTTATTAAAGCTCAATTTTTGTGAGAGGTGCACTCATTTTCAATGCAGCTACCCGATAGTTACTGTCCTGAGCAATTTGGTCCAGTAACATACACAGCAATTAAGGAGGACTCTGTTATACCTGTTATTTAGCAAAGCTCAAAATCCCAGCTCAACACTTAATCAGATAGAAATATTGTTTTCTTATAGTATCACAGAAGCAAGCCTTGACAAAAAAAAGGAGGATATCAAATGCCTCTTATCCTTGCTTAGTCATTAATGGTGAAAAAAATACAGATAGCTACATGCTTAGTCTAGTTTGGGATCAATTTGTATACACACAGAGAAACAAGTTACAGATGTTTAAAAAGTTATGACAAATGAGAAAACAGCCACACACACTAGAAGTGGCTGCAACAAATTGCCTTTCAGTTACAGGTCTGTGGTGTAACAGTTGACATATATGGAATGAAAGTTAAGGAAAGGGTGGTAGTCCCACTCAACCTATACCATGAGGGTATGGGTTGAGTGGGACCATGAGGGATCATGCAGCAAATAATTGTTAAACAAAGGTGTTGTGAGAATCCTAGATAGACAAGTATTCAAAAGCCAAGGAACGATCAGCCCTGTAAGTCAAAATGCAGAAGTAGTCAAAGCAATGACAATTTTCTGAAAACTTGAAATTACTGAAGTTTACTGTCTTTTACAGTTCTTGCAGATTGGTGCTCTCTCAGCTGCTCCTTGAAAGAGTCTGTACCCTTCACTAGCTTTATTGCCTTTCTGGTAAAGGGTCTAGAGAGTAAGTCCTATGAGGAGCAGCTGAAGGAGCTGGAGTTGTTTAACCTGCAGAAAATGATGGACTTATTACTCTCTACGACTACTTGAAAGGAGGATGTGGCGAGATGGGAGTCAGTCTCTTTTGCCAGGCAACCAGTGACAGGATGAGAGATAGGCTTGAGCTGCCCCAGGGAAGATTCAGGCTGGACATCAGGAAGAAGCTCTTCGTGAAAAGGGCTGTTAAGCATTGGAACAGACTGCTCAGGGAGGTGATGGAGTCACCATCCCTGGAAGTGTTCAAGAAATGACTGGACATGGCACAGAGCGCTGTCAATGTGGTGATCAATCAAAGGTTGAACTTGATGATCTTGGAGGTCTTTTCCAACCTAAATGATTCTGTGATTCTGTAGTATGCAGGAAGCTCCACTGGGTGTTTGGCTCAGACTATCTGGTTGGTGCAATCCCAGCAAAAGGTTTCTTCTATTTGGTTCTCAGTGTCTTTCATTCTCAGTTGAGATCAAGCAGTCCCTGCATATTCAACATGATTGTTAATGAACAGTTCTGACAATAAATTTTTCTTTTATTATTTTGGTTAGATATCTTTAATTCTTAGTAAGTTGTAAGGCGAAGTCAAGCATTGCTTTGTGTCACATTTAGTATCTGGTGTGACTCAAAATGTTCATTTACTTTGGGAGCTTTTCCTGCACATATTTTCCTTTTTTTTTTTTTTTAACTCAAGTACATTTTTAGAGAAAAGTATCCACTTAAGCAATATTGAAACACTTAAATTTGGGCAGGGATCAGAAGACTCCCAGGGTATCTTCCATCTATTATTTTACAATTCAAAATGTCAAAAAAATCTTTCAAAAGTCATTCAAACCGATTCTTTGAACTGATAGAAATACATTTTTTTCCTGTTTAAATCTATACTTTTCAGGATGAAAAATTGACTGCAAATTTTCATCCAGATCTAACTTTTCCTTCAAATATATTCATAGAACAACACTTTTGATTTTACCCCTTCAGAAAATAACCTGTTTGCAAGTCAATTTATCAAAATTACCTTTCTAATGCATAAAATAATAATGTATTTCAGACAGTGCTCCTGCACCATTTTAAAAGTAGAAGAATTAGGAAGAAGAGAAAAGAAAGAAAAGACAAAAATATATTTTAGAGCTTTTTAAAATCTTTAGAACAATATTCTTCTGCATGAGTCTGTTTTCATCACTAAAGTAATCTGGTTTTTCTTTCTATGGGACTTAGAAGTTCAGATAAGCTTCAAGAGTAGCTTATGTCATTTGTGTAACTATATAAACCTTGTTTAATAAAGTGCAAAAGACATAATAAAACTTGTAACACAATAATATATCACTGCTAAACATTTAAAAAGTATTTATTCCCTTCAAGAAGAGAAAAAAGCCTAGCTGTATTTAATGAATCTTACCTCTCAATAGAGCTTTCTCTGATTTTACTGATATATTTTCAGAATTCAGAAAACATTCTCTTACCTAAAATGTTGACATGTTTCATTCAATAAAAACAGATATATTTGGAATATTTTATGAGTCGGAAAAGCCAACACAGATTCTTTTGTTTATTTAATTATTTAATGTTTGGATGGTGCTTCGCAAGCATAATACACACTTATTTTTAGTACTACTTGTGCATACAGCATTATCAGCAAGATATGAATAAAAAGCTCTCAGCTTTGCAAGCAATTTTCTTGATTAATTTCTTTGTACAAAGCAGCAGAGGGAGCTCATACATTATTTTTGGTGTGTCACACACAAAAAAATGATAAATTACACGTGCACACACATGTGCACGCGCGCGCGTGCGGGTGACACGGCCCCGCGCATGTATGTGCACATGCACTCAGCTCTGGGACGAGCTGCACAGCTACAGTGGCTGTGCCTGCACTTGTCACACAGACCAATAGGAGCAGATGTGTTCAGCGAAAGAGCTGGGAGTGAGCACCGCATGGCCATGGCACATGTCCTTCAGGGCACTCTTTCTGGACTAGTGAAGCCTGGTCCCATCAGCTGAGACACCCATGTGTGCCTTGGGCGTGTTCAGGGAGCTCCTAGAGTGCTTTTTCCAGACCCAAGAGGAAGCCAGCTCGTGTGTTCTGACCTTGCTCCTGGATGCAAAGCAAAGCTCAGCTGGTAGGGGTGATCTGGAGGCATCATCAACAGCACGCACTTGATCCAGAGCAAGTCACCAGCACCAGAGCTGGGTTAGAAATGTCTAGGTACCTACCTGAGCCAATCTTCAGGTGTGTAGGAATTTAGATGGATGACATCAATTTAGGCAGTTGCATTCTGCTGGAGTGACATGTTAGGTGCCTACATGCTTTTCTGAATTTTCTCCTCAATCCATATAATTTTTGCAGGAAACGTTTCACGATGGAGGTACACTGAGAAAGAAGTGCTGAAGTCACATAAAGGAGTGGACAAACTTCCTGAACTTCTTGGTTTTGTCTGATTGAATGAGTTCTTGGGAACATATGCCCTCAACTGGCCCCCTGAAATCTGTAAATCTGAGGTGTAAGGAAGGCTTAACATAGTTACTGAGAAGACCCTAGCACTCGCTGAACAGCAGAAGTATAATTGTTATTTCCTTTAAGGATATATAGACTATATCCTCTTCTACATGCTGGGCTGGCTAGCACCTTGGGAGCATAATTTGGCTTCCCTAGGCACTCCTGTGAAAGTCTAGGAGGAAGCAATGGGCAGTGGATAATGCAGGGACTGCGCTTTGGTGGAGGGCAAAGCTGGAAGAAAGCAGTTGGTGCAATGCACTGTCCCATATCCCACCATATAGACATCAGCACCGTTGAGGCCAAAGACTGAAAACAATGGGAAAACTGGGCTTCCAATACCTTTTATTTCCAGGATGGGAAGAAGTCCTGGGAACTTTGGACTACAGCTTGCTGGTTTTGCCTCCAGACTTGGACTGAGCAAATGTGAAGATGGCAACAGTGGGACTGAAAAAAACAGGAAAAAACAGGTTAGAAAAGGAGACAACTGTGGAGACAGGTGGAAGTTGGGGTCTAGTCTCTGTTTCTAGGAGGCCTCTCAAGGCATCAGGGGGATGGGACACAAGATGGGAAGAGCAGACAAAAATGGCACAAATGCTTTGTGATTTTAAAAAGACTTATCCTTTCAGGGTGGGGTTTAGGGTAAAAGGAATAGATTTGGGGAGAATTACTTGTCATACCTAAACCAGCTGGCCAAACCGGTAATAAAAAGCCCATAAAGCATCACTGTGAGAGAGGAAAAGCCACATTGTTTTTATTTGTCTGTAGAGCAATATGTGTCACTGTATAAATAGTAACTAATAATAATAACATGTGCTGCAGCACTTCTGTGATATTTTTCAATAATTACTGTTGTTGTAAAGGAGTTTAGTATGAAGTAAAACATCTCTATGAGGGAAAAAATTGCTACCTCTTTCCCCCTGATATTTGTGTAACTGAATTAAAAATACACAGATACATCGAGTCAAAAAAACATTATTCCTAGTTCAAGGAACTCAAGCTGAACACCTTGAAAAATCTCTTAGCTACATTGTTCTCTCATATGTTATGAGAATTTTTATTTCCTTTTAACAGCAGTAAATCGTCAAATGAAAGAGGCTTATATTGCACATACCATAGCGAGACGTGCTCATGATGTAATGTCAGAATGAACTATTTTTTAACCTAATATACAACAATTTAGCAGCATTAGAAGAACATAAAACAGATAAAAGTATAGCTTTTACAGCCATTCATCAATGGCCTTTTTTTTTGAAGAGTGCAGATACCTCCTCAGGCTAAGCATACATCTCTCTATTTCACATAAATACACAAAGTGACAGGGCTTCCAGTCAAAATAAACATTTGCTCAGTGTATACCTGATTTCCACCCATTTCATTCAACAGGAAAGATATTGAGGTTAACAAACACACTAATCTCTCATCTGCTCTAGGGATGAGGATGTGCTGTATCCAACAACTTGTGATTGAGTGTGTTCACAGTTTGCTGCTCCCGTGGATGTCCACGCCTTTGTATTGGTATTATTTAAAAGGCAAACAAAAGAACAAGCCTTGAGGTGGATCCAATCAAAATTACTTTCAGATTTTAGAAAATAAGAATGGTTCAAGGGAGAGAAGACAATGTCTCAGGTTTGGCAACGTTGCAAGTAGTGAGGAAGACTGCTGAAGAAAGCATCATTTGGATGAAAATGCAACACAAGTAAGTGAGGTAACAATATCACTGCTCACAGAAAAAAACAAACAACCAACAAAAAAAACCAAACCAAAAAACCAAACCAAAAAACAAAACAAAACTCCCATATAATACTGAACAACTTAAAACACCTATAATTCAGGTCTAAAAATTTCCAAAATCTGAGGCACCCAAATCTCATGAAATCTCATGAAATCTGAGGAAATCTGAAGAAAGCAGTGTTACCAACACCAGAAAGTAATTTTTTGCATTTGTGGCTCTGGCTGCATTGCCTTGAACCCTCTATGGAGGGAAAGAGGATCCTGCTGCCATCGTCTGTCTCTCCAGCAGTTTGGTAGCTGAAGGAGAACAGGAGCTGGGCACAGGCCTCTTACCTTCTGGAGCAGGGCTACACTGAGCATCACTGCACCATCACCATCAGGGCTGGCTCCCTTGCCAAACAGAGAATGAAAGGATGTAGTAGGTCCCCTCTGAGTGCCATACATGGCTTGCTAAACCTGTATTCTGATGCTTTGTCAGGTAAAATACAGCATTTGGACATACTGTTTGATGATCTCACACTAGGATTTCACATCACTCCATCGAAGAAAATGTTGATTGAGTTATTTTAACAGTCATGGTATTAGTTAAACCTGATTAACAGATTATTTTCCACTGACATCACTTCTTTATTCTATTTACAAGCTAAATAGCCCAGACACTCAATTGATAAATGCTCATTTCCCTCCATCTTAATTAACTAAATATTCTTTTACTTAAACAATCCCTCATTTTTCCATAGACACAGTAATAGATCCATTAGCAGGGTTTATCTGATACCAGGGATCTTTTATTTATGAGGACAAGTCCAAATGGTTACTATTTTTTAATGTTTTTATTTTCCTTGATACTGTACACCGTGTAATGGCTTTGGTCCAAACAGTAATCACACAATGGGTGCCGTTTCTTCTTTCTTGACCTATCACACTCCACATGATTTAATCCATTGTTTTGGATGTTGCCAATGATTTATTGTATGAAAAATGTAAATGATCTGGATGGCAGATGTTTTATATTTTCTGACCATTCATTTTCAGTGGGAATGTAATTAAAATTTATGAAGTGTATCTGCTGAATTGCATTGGCAATTGATGATCTCCTCCAGTGCTGTCTGTCTGGAGATGATGAGTGATTGTGGACAGTGAGATGTGTTGACAAGGGCAGAAACAGACGTGATGTTACTGTCATGAGTGAGGCTACCTGCAAAAAGGCTGCTGGTTTTTTTCTCCCTTTTTTTCCCACAGGAAGAAGGTGGCAACCAGAGCTGTCTTTCTTCTTGCAAGACAGAGTACAAAGCCTCTGCACACTCCTGAAAGCTGTCACTCTTCACGAGTGCAATCTCTGTCTCTCTCAGCAATCGGCATCTGGAATCCACAATATCAGTTATAACAACCCATGTCAAGGATATTAATTAAATTCCTGATGGCCACCCAGAGAAGCTAATTTTGTGTAAATTTCACAACATCCTAACTCATAAGGCAGCCCACTTAACCTCTTCAGCGTTGATATCCTTCCTGCAGGAGAGGAGTAAGGAAGTGAGCAGTTTACTGAGGGAGCATGGAAAGGAGGAAGAGGAAAAGGAGGAGGTACTTGGTCTGGCACAGTTCAAAATACAAACGGGTCAGAACTGATTCTGTTGGATTCAGATATCCCTCAACAGAATGGGAAGGGGTTTTTTGAGAACTGAGATCCCAGACAGCACTTTGCATAGAGCCCTTACTGTTATGAATCTGAGTGGACCTCCTCACCTCAGCCCTGTCAGGCTCCACGAGCAAGACAAGCAGCTCTCTTTTTAACCCCAGTGAAGTATACTTACTGGACTTTGAATTTCCCCTGCTCTTGACATAGCACGCCTCTTACGTTTCTGAGTGCTGTGGAGGACAGAATATGTAATTACTATCATCCTACCATACAGTTACCTCTACAATAAATGTACAGACAGCCTAGATTAACATGTAGTGAATCATGTAAGTGCTGTGGGACCAACAATTGGAACTGGGGAATTTCTGACACCCATCTTTATCATCAGGGATTTTGATAATTTGAATGTTTAAAGTGTTTTCTTAATTCACAAACCTCATTTAGTATATCTACCATTAGGCACTAATAAAAATGCCTTCACTCTAAAGTCATGTGGCCACCTCATTACCAGAGGCTGGTAGATGAGGATTTTATTCCAAAAGCAAGCCCCAAAGGTAGTTTGTCACAAATGCCCCAGTTCCACTGCTGTTGCTGACACCGCTTCCAATATATTCTGTCATTGTGGGTGGGGTTCAAGTGAAGGTGATTGTAGCTGTCAGTTCATGAGCTCTGCTTGTGCTGAAGTCAGTAGGCATTTTGCTATTCATTTCAAAAGTAAGCATTACAAGCTCAAGAACTAATCCAAGCTTCAGGCCTGGTAGTGATTGTGGCATTTGACAATGTATGATTCAAAACAGACAAGGGATTGAAATGGCAGGTGCAGCAGATGGTCAAGATCCCATTACACAAACCTTGGTTTTTTTTGATGTGTGCTCCCAGCTCTGCAGCTTCTGTGTGTCTCTGGCCTGTGATGGGCAACTGTGGCAGGAGAGGAGAAGGAATGAGGTAGGACTAGGCCCACGAAGTCTGGTTAGGCAGATTTTGGAAAAACCCAAGGAGATACTCTCAGCAGACCTCATACCACAAAATGCTTAGTAAATATCACAGAACTCTGGAAGCCAACAAGGTTAAATTTGTCTTTTGGCTTCACTGCTGTCTTGTTGGGTGCCTCAGTTTACCTATCTGCACTTTTAGGTAACATGCCTTACCTGGCTCTGTATGCCAAAACTTCATTCATTAATACTGATGTCAAAGAGGACATTCAGCACCTCACAGGAGGCCCAGCGCACCTGCATTAGTTAGCCATAAATCATGGGAAACAACACTTTGAAGTGTCAGGGAGATTTAATGTGGGATACAGAACAGAAGGGGAATGTGATGAACTGAGCCCCAAGCCCCAAATAAGGAATTTAAAATGCACCTTACCCTTAAAAGTGTCAGCAAATGAAGAAAAAGAAGAGTGGGGAAGCCCCAAAGGCAGCAATTTTGAATGCTTTAGTTTTCTCTATTGACTTTAATTAAGCTCACCCAGGATTGCAGGCCTGTCACTTGGGGAACCTTTCCATAAAGAAAAAAGGAGTTTGCTCCCCAGGTGGGTTTTCCCAAGTTTCTCAGGCTCTTACCACAATATATGCCTGGCATCCATGACAGGGTCGTCAAAAATAATAGCTAAGGAATTCACTGTCTGTCATTCCAAAATAATTATGTATGGGGCTTTACTTGCACTTGAGATGGGTTACATCTTTCATTGAGAAAACTCATGTAGACTAAAAAATATATTTATATGTATGCATGTAATATATGAAGGCTGAAGAGATTAACAGTCAAATAAAGAATATGTCTGTATACATGCATGTGAAACGTTGAGAAAGAGGGTGGAAAGCACTATCAGTCCAAGATTTGTTAATTACTAAATTCATTAATGTTTTACTAGCCATTTATCAGTAATTAATCACCTACTCTGATGTAAATTTCAAGCTTACAAATGCACCATGGAAATTGTCCCTTTAATATAAACCAAGTTTTAAGGGTCAGCAGAACCACAGCAAAGATAGCAGCATATTCCCCTCAGCTGCCTGGAAGAGTCTTTTAGTGCCTCAGCATCATGCCTGTGTCTAGGCATGCAATAGTTTTTGGGTGCTTTCAAAGTCAAAATAGTGTGGGGAAAAAAAATGAAGAGAGCTTGCAAGCAGAAGGGGAGGAGGTAGTATACTCAGTGGTATTCTTCAGGTGCACAGTTTGAATAAAAATGCAAAACAGGATGCTCCCATTCAGTAAATATTATCATTTTTATTCACTCATTAATTAAGTTGCTTAATTGCTGCTGTCAAAAGACTCTTGAGTTTGTGACTGGGGTTGTTGCACTGTTTTGAGAGTAGCTGAGGAAGGAAAAAGGCAGTATCACTTAGCTTGTTCTTTACTTGATAATAAGGAGGCACTGGTTGTAGGAGATCATAATGAAATGCAGAGTTACATATGGAAAAAGATAGATATTTACAGGAAAAAAGGAAGGGAGCAGGTAGGTTTTATTTAATACATCAAATGTCATTTCACCAGTGTGATTGCACACACCGTAATATGTGCATTATTGTTCAATTCGTTACTCCATGAAAATAATTTTAATACAAAATATTTCCCATGTTTTAGTCTAACTTCCCAAGAGGGTCCAAAAATGGAAAGGGACTCAAGCTGTGTTGGTCAACACAATTATAAATATTTTTTTTCCAGATCTGTCTCCAAAGATTAATGTCAGCTGGTTTAGGTACTGTCTCCTCCAGGACACCAGATTGACAAATGACCAACGCTTACGGTATATTATTCATACATTTCTGAGACAGTACCTATTCATGCCAGGATGATGATCAGTCCCATGTCACTCAAGACATTCTTAGAATTGATGCCCACTTTACTGCAGACATCTCACATCTCAGCATCACACTGATGAAGTGCTGTGGTCATGACACGTGAAGGTGTCTTTGCAAGTGAAAATGAGACTGATCCAGCTGACATGGGTCAGGACCACCAATAACCATTTATTGATTCTTATTACTAAACAGACTAAATGGAAGACAGCTTTCAAAACAGATTGCTGAGAATGGGCTCTGGTACAACCTGAGTCACATCACTCCATGTGTGTCTCTACCTGTAAGGAGGTCTGGAGATATAGTAGGTTATGCTTGTCTGAGGTTGGCTCACAAGGCACAGAAGGAAAGACTGTTGTACACAGACAACTAAGCAGAAATTGCTGATCAGAGAGAGAGTAGTGCTAGGATGATGGGTGTGGTATATAACCACCAATTTTTTTTATGGCTGAGAAAGAAAGGTGTAGCTTATCCCTCAGTTCTAAAGTCAAGCCTGCAGTCAGGTCTGTATGTCTATTCTCTGTTCCCTCTTTTTAAATCCTCTGTAATGAATCAGGTGATCACCTAAAGGACTTACTTCTGTTCAAGAGGAAGAATTTTGCCTAGTGATGAAACTCCTTTACCTGGGCACAAAAGGGTGTTGCCTGCTCTGTGCACCATGCAGGGACTGTCATGACAGGATCTCACTTTGAGTTTTTAGATGTCTCACACTGCCTATGCTGCTGGCTTGGATAAATTTCAGAAATAGGTTATGAAGGTCTTCAAAAGTCTTTGATACCTTGAATTTTTTGAAAGACTTTCATTATATCTCAATCTGTCTGGACACACTTGTTAAAATCTCCCTCCCTTCTGTTGATAAGACACTACACTTTGCACTGAACTGTGCAATGAGTTTAGCAATAGACAAAAAGGTTCTTAAGGAGAGAAGTAAATCCAGTACATTGTTTTGAACATCTCATATCCAAATGTGAACATAGGTTTTCTGAGCTGAAAGGCTACTGGTTCACAGTACCACACAGTCTTAGCCATCTTATACGTTCCTTGGAAAAAAAACATTGGCATGAATTAAATGACTTGTAGGTACTTGCTGCACTCATTACTTTTAATTTCACCAGAATGAAAGGAAAAAGCAAAACTACTATGAAGCATTCCATACTACATACTGGAAGGTGTGAGCAAAGAAAAGTTTTCAAACATTTCAAACCTCTGACTTACTATTCTGCAAAAAAAATCATAAAATATACCCATTCATCTTTCTAGATTTTATGGGTCAATATAGCCTCTTTAAAATATGAAGGCCTAAGAAAAGTAAGGGTGCTGACTGATGAGCTGGGACAGCCTTACCTCGGGATAAGCTGAAAAGGTTGGCAGCTCCAGCTGTCTGCTCTGCTCCTGGTGTCCAGATGTCTAAGCTGCTTGTCAATCAGCTCCCAAACCACTGCAGTTTACAGGGCAGACTTTGCACTGCAGCCATCACTGGTGTTGGTTTGCCTTAAAACGCTTCACTGTAATCGCTAGCTGAATTCTATGGATAATGACACAGGATAGAGATACCTCTGCCACTGGTCCCTGTAAAGGCAGTCCCCAGTAGTCAGAGTCCAAATGTACTTAAACTTACTCTGTATCTGCCACTGTGCTTTTACAAAAATGTCCAAAGCACTAAAACATGCATTTAATTGCAATACAAACTTAAAGCATTCACAAGCTGCTTTTCCATAGAGTTTCTGCCATCAGAGCCTGGAATAGGGCATTCTGTGGTACTAAGAATTGTGTCTCTCACGTCCTCCTTTCTTGACCCTAACCACCTCTGCCAGCCTGAAAATGACAGTGTTGGAGCACCTGACCATCTTGCTAGTCTGGGACACAGGATGCTGTCACTCACGCCACTCTCTATATACCTCCTGTCCCTGTTTGTGAATGCAGCAGTGAACTTAACCAAGGAGTTTAAGTGTAAAGAAATATAAGTTTTGTCTCTTCTTTTCCGATGTGAGCAAACACCTTTGCTTCACCTTTCCCTTGCCGTTCCTGATATCTCTTGTCATGCTATCTTTTCCTTCTCTTCTCCTGTCTGCTACTTCCTTCATCCAACACGGAGGGCAGAAGCTACTAGAGTCACTGTGAAAGGACACTGATTTTCAGAAGAAAAAATTGCTACTTAGCTCTCCCCAGAAGAGTTTCTCAGGTGTATTCTGAAGTTTATTTAGGCTTCTCTTTGTCTCCAGTGACCAGTGGTTAAATTATGCCCCGATAAAAGGAGAAATGAGCCAAGCGAAGGGACCTAAATTTAACTACAAGGGAAAGCAGGTGATGTAAGTTCTTGATATAAGTTCTCAAACAGCCACCTGGACCTGAGTAATTCCTTAAGTAATTCCCTGATATAGCAGTGGTAGGCTCTGCCTAGAGACAGTGTAATAAATTGCTGGAGCACATTATTCCCCGAGGACCCAGAAGGCGAGCACACTGAAAGCTTCACTGGACAAAAAAAAAAAAAAAAAAAAAAAAAAAAAAAAAAAAAAAAAGTTAAGAAAAAGAAGTACAAAAAAGCACAAAGGTTCAGCTGCTGTCCTTGTGCTTCTGTTTCCTTATCACTTCCCCCAGAAGAACATAGTCAGACCAGACGATTCAGAAACAGGAACTGACACCTTCTGCACCCTTTGTTACATGTCTCCAGGATGTCAGCACGATCCCCCAGTCTGGCAATGGCTTCCAGAGCCATCAAGCAAAAGCTACCACTCACTCCTCCAAAACAGGAGGGACATTCTCATCTGACAGCGAAGTCCCAGAGTGACTCCACAGTTTTCCTTTGGTTTGTGCATCCAGGGACAACCCGAGAGTGGCAGTGCGGTCTTGCAAGGGAGAGACCCTGGGAGGGTCTGGAGGGTCCAGGCCAGGAGGACATTAAGACTAAATTGTTGAAAGGTGGCTGCACCCTCCAGCATGGGACAAAATTCCTGTCAAGCCTCAGCAGACAGCCTCTTCGGCTTGGTGCTGTATGTGCGGGGCGACAGCGATGATGCTGTGGGGCCGAGGACAGGCATCCCCCAGCCCCGGTGTCCGACGTGAAGCTGGAACGAGGCAGAGGTGGGCTAGGAGGCCTCTGGGCCCCGCGGAGCCCCAGTTCACGCCTTGGTGCATGTGTGGGAGTTGAAGAGGGGGTCAGGGGGTGAGGGAGAGTTCATCCCCGCGCTGAGCGATGGCCCTGCCCGCACGGGAGGGGGACGTCCTCGGCCCCCGAGAAGAGTCACTGGAGGTTCATCCCGCCAGGGAAGAATTCTTCCCAGCAGTAGCCGTCCTGCTGATGAATCGCCCCGCGGACGGGGCTGGCGGCCTGCGCGCCCTCCCCTCCCGCAGCTGTGCTCGGGCCCCCGACAGACGTGGCTGCCACCCACCATGGCCGTGACGGGCGCCCAAGACGGATGATCCCTGAGAGGGATCGGCGGGACCGCATGGTGGGAGCCCGGGGCGACAGCGTCCGCTCGCTGCTTCACTCACCCCAGCTCACCCGGCGGGAAGAGGCGGTGCTGGAGCTGTGTGGCTTCCTCGGGAAATCCCAGCAAAGCCTGCACGCTCCTCGCTTCACCTGTTGCTGAAGGGAGCGCGGTGAGTGACCGAGGGAGGTTTTCTCTTTGGTCACCTAAAAAGACAGCTGAAGTTTTATTCAGACAGACCTGGATCACAAAGCGTTGACAATCTGCCACCAGCCCCTGACTTCACAGGGCTGGGACCGTGCTCCAGATGTGGAAAGACTGGTCTGCCCAGTTATGACCATGGGTATCCCAGAAATGATGGCACCTTTCGAGCTTTCCTGTGGAGCAGGCAAAAAACATCACTGCAACTCAAGCGATGGTTTTGCAGCAGATTTTAGCAGCAACAAGAGTGTTCTGTTTAAAGGGGCTTCAGAACAAATACTTTGAAAATTTTTAAATATATATATTTTATTATATGTTTTTATAAAGAAGTACTGAGAAATGGAAGTGATTATTTTATCTTCCATTTGAACCATGGTGGATCAAAGCAAGAAAGTGTGTATCTCAAAACTGACACATCCCTAAAAATTTCATGATTGTTGCTATTTGATGTGACACGTCACAGAATTTTATGTCAAGCTGAAGAAAATGTGACAACTTGTATGTAGTATTTTCAGAAACAGAGTTTAAGTGCAATATTGAGAAGTGTATCTGCAGGCTTTTTAAACTCTCCCTCTTCCCAGACTTAAGAAAAGCAACCCCATATGCTTTAAACTTCTGCACCCCATTAATTAAAGACAGAGCTTAAAAGTAATACTAAAAATAATTGGCTGGATTAGAAAAGGCTGTGGGTGAGCTGAGAAGTTACCATTGCACAAATATTAATAAATCGCTTTTCCTGTAATTAGCAGAAAAAAAGAAGAGTGCAATGTGGTAAGCTAGCAGTTGTTTGCAAAAGTATGTTGGCTAGAGCCTGTCATCCCTCTTCCTTTCCCTTTCCACACACGCATCCTTTCAAACCGAGATACAGCTGCTGATGCCATTCAGAAGTAAAGAGACCAGCAAGGGCCAAACAGGATTTTCAAAAGGTCAGTAGAAAATGAGGAAATAAGCCAAATGGCCAAGACTGTTAATAAGTGATTAATATTATGCTATTGTTATAAGAAATGGAACAGTTCAGCCTCACAGTCTCTATACCAGTTCTTGAAAGGTGCAATTTTCTAATGATGCTAGTCAGTGTAGCAGAATGCTAAGCACTCCTTGTTCTTTGCTCAGCACTTTCCTATGTGTAGCTCATGTGGAAAGAAAGAATCATAAAGAGCTCTAAGCCTTCCCCTAATGTTGGGAGAAATCCAACACTTCAAAGCTTCCAAAATAAAGCCAATAAATAAGAGCAATATTTTGTAAAACAAAAATAATCTCATTTAAGAGCATCAGTAAGAACGCTATCTAATTGTTTTCTTTTGGCAAGCAAGGAAAACAGCTATATCGTTTTCTTGGTTGAGCACACACAAGTAATCCAAGGTGCAAAATAATTACAGCCTCCCTGATTCAACAGATTTCCCAGAGGTAGATTCTGATGTACGGTTCTCCTGGCCGGTCTGTACACCTTCCCTTGGCTTATGATCATTCTGCTCTCTGTGTATCTCCCCTTTATGCTCAAGAGCTCACCTTCCTGTTTCCAGCAACATGTCCTCCTGCCTCTAGACTGCCTCTTGTCTCTTTTGTATATGCTGAAGGTTCTCCTCAGCTCTTCTAAATAACATCTGCTCTTCTGTTTTACTGTCAGGGAAGCTCCCTGAAAGAGCAGTTTTCCTTTAAGTGGATGTTAACTGTTATATTCTAGGTAAAAAAGAAAGTTCCAGGTTGTTTTCCCAAAAAAAAAAAAAAAACCAAAAAACCAAAAAACCAAAACCCAAACCAACCAAAACCAAACCAAAAAACCCCACACACATAACAACACACACACACACAAAAAAAAAAAAAAAAAAAAAAGGAAGAAAGTGTACTTCAAAGCATTCAAGCATTTAAAAAGTTCATATACTCATTTTAGATATTCCCTGATGTTTTTGGCTCCTAAGTCACAATATTATGAAATTCTGCCACCCTGTATCTCCGCCCTTTGGCCCACACAAGTTCCATTGACTTCAAAGGGAGCAGTGTATGCACAACAGTGACATGTAAAGTCTCCTCAATCCTTTAATCTTCCAAGAATTTAGTATTTTTTACTACCTCAAAATAAAAGGTTTTTTTGTTAAGAATAGTCTAAGAATATTGACCATCTTTCCAGCAAAGCACTTAGGCAGATGGTAAAGTTTAGGCAAGTGAATAGTTATATTCACATACTATAAGATAAATGCACTTTTAAGTCAGTAGCACTGCTTACGTGTTTGAGGCTGGGCATGTGTTAACCACTGACCAAATCAGGACCCTAGGAGAGAAATTTCTTCACCAAAGAAGGAATAAAACAACTCCTTCTTCACCCTCACATCCCAAAAACCTATAGGTCTACACCTTGGGTAATAATTGCCAGCATTTGTAACAATTTTATTCCGCTTCAGAATATGTTGGGTTTATGCATTCCAGTCATTGAAGGCAAACTTGAGTCAGCTCTGCACCCTTCCCACGGAGGAGGAGTGAAGGTTACATGGGTGATCCCACCACAGGCTGGGCCCGCAGCTGCATAGTGCCTTGCTGTTCCACAGAGGAAACCTGAGGCAGTGCTGAAGCTCATCTTCCACTAAATTTGCATGGCCCAAGGCCAACCCACTTCACAATGACATCAATGTCAAAAATTCCATAGACTTCAGCTACATTCTTTGGGTAACAGACTTTTATTTGGAGTAGCCCCTTAATTTCACATTTGTCTTTACAGTGCTCATTACACTCTTGATATTCCATAGCTGCCACAATTATTATTCTTACATACTCTACAGTTTTTATTAGCATTACTAAACAACAAGAAACAGATAAATACTGATATGTACTCATAAGCAATTCAAGAAAAGAGGGTGAGATTTTGGGGCTGGGAAGTTTTTCTATCCACAGAGTATTTTTTGCAGCAGGGAAAGAACAAAGAGAAATGATGCTGTTTATTTTGATGGTTCTGAGAAGCTAACATTCACCCCGCTCATCCCAGGAGCAAACAGCTGGCAAACAGCTGACAACATAGATATCAGTCAACTCCCACGTAACTCACAATATAATACAAAAAAATATAGGTAATAATGATATGACATGACAGGATGCATCTTTGATTCTGTGTGTTAAAAAATAAAATCTTACAGTATATGGAAAAGATTCCAAGAAGTCTTCCTTTCTCTTTTTGCCTCCTACTTTCCTACTTTCATAACATTGTTTCATATTTGTGATTTTTCTGTAAATTATGGTTTCTATTTGAAACATTTTTCTTTAATTTCCATATTCCCAAAAAGTCATTTTACTATTTATGTGGTCAAATCCCCCCAATGTGATTTGATGGCACATAAATAGTAGTACAACTTTTTATGTTGTCTATTGCTTATGTAGAGTTTCCAGAAACCCTATATTATAGCCTTGTATTAAACCCTGATAATTTTCAGGGGTCATCACTATAATATATGGCTGGAAGACTGCTATTGTGATTCTGTTGTCAGCCAAAAACCTTGCCTTCAAATATGTGCCTCAACCATAGCATAGCATAAATCAAAATATGTGTCTTCCTAGCCATATATCTGTGTTGTGACTTTAAATATTTTTATAATCATGGGTGCAGGACAGAACACTGGGGTCTTTCTATAACCAATGTTAGAAAAAAGTAAATGTTAAAAAAAGAAATAATTATAAACATCTAAAAGTTAAAATCCTATAGCAAAAATGAGCATCCTTGTACATTTTTAATAAGGGTCTAAGCTTACTTTGCATGGTAAGCCTCATGTTACTGTGTGTAACTGTCTATCTCACCCACTAATTTATTGACCCCCGAACAAAGCACTTGGTAACTCTTTTACCCCTTTACACGCACTCACCTGTGCCCCACCCTCCTTCCCCCCCGCCAAAATACAAGAATTTCTGCATTGTCCTATGATCTCCTTTCTGGGATGATTAAGCTAGCTGCTACCAGCTGACAGATGATGCCAAATGGCACCCGTATTTGGGCAGAGGTGTTGGTTTTAAGGGTCATCCATAGGGTGCACAGATCTGGTATTTTGGAACAGACTCACATTCTGGTTCAAAGACAAATACCAAACCTATTCATAGCCAATGTGTTCCAATGGGAGATTTTAAGACATTCAGACTTTCCTTCTCCCTTTTGCATTTCCAAGACTCCCATCAGCTCAGAGTATGAGCACCAGACAGCTCTGACCCTTCCTGGAATATGGGTCTCTGTTAATTTTATTTCAGGCATTCCTGGACATCACGATGTTGCCATTTCACACTTTTGCTAGTGCAGGAATAAGGGGTAAATGTGAACCTAAGGGGACAAATGTGAACCATTCATATGCAACGCAGTGCTGTGTATGAGCCTCTCTCACTCACAGGTACCAACAGACCAGGGCTCTGTTCTGTTCTGTGAGTGTTGCCTGACTCCTAAGGTGCTTTTGGAAAAAAAAAAAACCCTTCATCCACTGCCATCCCCCTTCTGCAAGGTAATCACAGAATATATGGAAAATTCCAGAGGACAGCAGCCTCCATCACAGCAGTAGTGAAGTTTTTATGAAGCTGTTTATGTCTATAGCCAAATTCCACAAATCTTTATAAAGTGTACATCTTCCTCACACCACTAATTCTATCAAATCTGATCGAGCTAACTGGGGGAGTTAGAAATACAAACACAGGATCAGGACTATAGCATGTGAAACCCTCAGAGATGAAATTGCGACATAGTTTGAAAATAGTATTTCTATTAATAATGAATGTTCTCAGTTTATACCAGATTTTGTAATGTTTCTGGGTATGCAGTGTTCCTCTGTTGTTGTTGTCCCAGATCCTCTCCTTTCTGACTGATTTGGTTCCCTTTCACAAATGAGCACCCCCTACTCACCCTGGGGAAAGTGCTTGAGGGAAAAGGGCAGTTAAAATTATAAAACCAGGGAATTGACTGTAATAAAGTGCAGGGAAATTCCATGCAAATGTGGCCCTTAATTTCTTAGGCCTCTGCAACTTATCAGTACCTTTCAACAGGGCTAATGTCAGGTACTGTACAGCATTCCTTATTTTCAGAAAGCTGTTTCCTAAGGTCCAGATGATGTTATAAGTGGTATAACATGACTCAAAGTAGTTTTGCCAGATGTGATATCCCCTGTTGCAGCCTCAAATAGACTGAGAATGAGGAATGCATGCTCCATTAATTTCCATTGGAGTGAAGAATGCATTACTCCTTTGCCATTCCCATACTAAGAAATCTTCACATAGTCACAGCTTTATTTTCTTTATTCAGGAAGCCATATATTCCAGCATTGCCCTGTATTTGCTTTTGGAGGATGTTCACTGACTTTTTTCTTTGTCACTTCTGCAACACATATGCACAGTCCTGTCTACACACACCGGCACAAATTACATCCTCGAGGGAATATCTACAATGACCTGTTACTTTGAGTATTTCATAGCTGGTTTTCTCCTTCCAGTGATTAAACCCACAAATTTAGTTAATGTACAGAGCAGGTTTTGTGCATAAATCTACCCCCCATAATTGCTTTTAAAATGCTGGAACCACTTTCAGATGCTGTCATCCATTTCTTAGGCAGTGGCCTCCTTCTTTCGTGCATTCAGTAAATCAAAATTTACATGACTATTGCCCACCAGACATTTGTGTAAGGTAGATCAGTTCTTTGTGTGGTCTTTTTAAATAGCATTTTTGGTGGGTTTTGGAAAAAAAAAGGACACATATTTAAATAAAAAGAAATTAAAAGGAAAGCTCCTAAAGGATGGTAACTACTGAAGAGTCTCAGGCATGTTAATAGAGGGAGAAACTCATGACATGTCTCTCTCACGTTGTTAGACTGGTCATTAAAAATTGTTCACCTTGCACCACCATTCTGAAGTGTTGCTTTATTATTAAAAGCGTCAGTAACTTGGCCTTTTCTGAATTAACTCCTCTTCACCTCTAAATGACAAGAAAAAGGGATATGTATCTTTTTAGCCAGTCAGCAGAACTGCGTTGAGTCACACTTTGCTAATCCCCACGCTGCACTATTCGCACAGAGAAAATGGTGCTCTTTCGTGGTAAAGTTTAAAACTACACTGATGGTATTGTATAGACACCATGTTGCTACAATTTCACTGCAGTTATATACATCTAAATGTTTGTGCACATACTGGAGATGTATCCTAGGTAAAACCAAATTGCTTATATTGAAAAAGAAGTAGCAAGTACAGTCTGCTTTCTGTTCTCATAATTGCTAAAAGTTTCTTTGCTTGACAGTTCAGAATCAGTAGCTTCCCCTGGATTCCCTAATCCTTGCTACAAATGGGGGAAATTTCTACCATATTTATGCCAGACTTTGCCAAAGATGTTAGTCATTTTCAATACTCAGTGGCTGAATCTTTGTTTAAGTAAATTTGAAACATATCTAGTGTTTCTCACAGGAAGGATATAAAGTGAACCTAGAGAGGTTAACTCTCAGTTCATCTCAGGTACTCGCTTCGTCATAAAAATGTATTAGCAGAAAGCTGGAAATGCAGCCCAGAACTTCAGCTGATGTAAGCTGATATACTTCCGCCGATTTCATAAACTATGATGGGTTATTTCAGAGGAGGATCTGTCACAATTCATCACTGCTTTGAAAATTGTATGGGGTGATAATCACAGAGAATATTGCTACGTGTCTGACATATTGCACAAATATTGCTCAAATGTGGTGTGTTGTTTTTTCTTGTGTAGCAAGTCACTTTGCAGTGCATGAACAATACTAAAATTAGCATGATGCTAGTAATTTCCTGATTGCTAAACTAATCTCATAGTCTGAAACCTGAGAATGGCAGAAACAGGTAAAAAGCTCTCAGGTTCAAAAAAAGAAAAAAAAAGCAGAAAACAAGCCCTTAAAATATAATGAAAGTTTGCTAAAGCACAGATACAGAGCTGAGCTCAACTTCATGAAGATTGCTTGGTGACTTATAACAACACCACTGAAGCATAACCAAGGTTCCAAGCTTCATCTGCCAAAACACTTCAGGCAAAAGATGGCCATCCTCCCCACCGTGAGGCACCCATGCCCTGAGACCCAAGAGCCAAGGCTGTTCATCTGACTCCTTTCTCGTGAGTGCAACTCGGCAGTTCCCTAGGGCTTCCCTGCATTTCAGGTGTGTTTTGAAAGCAGTGAGTAGTCTGGATGCCCAGCCTGAAACATGTGACAGGTTGTAATGAAATCTTCCTTGCAGGATTTCTCAACCAGACGAAGAGCAAAATGAGTGTGGAAGACTAGCTATGGGAAATTGTCCTTTGGAAATCTTCAATGTCCTCTCTATGGCAGTGGTAGTTCTTTCTATTGCTGCCCTTGATTGCCTTCTCATTTGGCTTCTGCTGCTCCAATCCCTTCCCAGGCAGGGACATTATGATATGTTTATTAATGAAAATACAGGCTTCTGTTGTCCACACCTTCCTCTACCTCCAGTGACATCAGCAGAGGCACTTCTGCTCTTTCCTGTTCTGTTCAGGATCATGAACAGTGGCAGAATCGTGATCATGGCTTGCACCCTCCTCCTAGGTTATCATTATCTCAATTCTGCTTGCTCTCATTTGCTGCTGTTGATTGCCCACCCCATGCCAACTTTGCCAATGTCGCAACATTCACTGACGCCTCATTTGAAAGGGCACCACACATATACCTGCACAGCAGAAGGATGGGCTGCAATCACAGCCACAGTTCTCATCATGCACATTAGCCTTGGGTGGCTGAAAATGAACAACATTGGCGATGAAGCTGCAGTTCAAACCTCCCATTTGCTTGTCTATGAAAAACACATTAGACCTTTTGCTGTTGCCCTTTCTTTGATAGAGGGCATGTACGGACTCACAGAGCCTGCACCCTCAAGTTTCTAACTACCCGTATCTAAAGAGGAATGATGCAGATCCAGGGGCAGGGGAGATGTTTCTTACTCCACCACAGGTTTGACTTAAAAACACATGGAAGTCATATAGCTCCACAGGTTCTTGTTTATAAAATGATGTGGGGCTGGGTACGTGACAGATCATATCTGCATAACTCAACTGCAGTGGCATGGTTGCAAAAAATACTAGTCTACTTGAAAACTGTATTTATTTATTTTTTTCACATGTGTCTTGGGGTGACTTTATGTTGTGTATCCCCTATCGCTGCTCTATGCCCAGAAATTAACTTTGTGCCTTTCTGTGCCTTTAAACTGAGCCTGAGAGGGGGGAGAAGGAAAAAACCAAGCAAACTTTTCAAAGCACTTGTTCGAGGACACAGACACACACTCCTCTGTGTTCTCCGGCTGCAGCAGCAAGAGCAGAGGGAGCACCCTGCTTGCTTTTCAGCCAGCTTTCGGCTCCTTTTCTCCTGGGGGAGATGAAGAGTTGAACTTTGTTTTCCTGGGATATCGGATTTTCCCTTCTTCTCTTCTGGACTGTTTCAACATCAGAGCACATTGGGAGAATTTTCCACCAAGGCCCTGGAGGTGGGCCCACACCAACCCAGCTCCAAGGAGGAGGAGAAAGACCACATCTACAGAACGACTCTGAAATATTCCCAGGTTTCTCTCCACAGCAAGAGGTTTTATTATTTAGCATTATTATCCTTTTCCTGTGTGTTTGTTAAATAAATAGTTTTTTATCTCTTTCACTTTCCTCAGAGGAAAATTCTTTTTTTTCCCGAACCTGGTGGGGGAGGGGTGGTTGTAACCTGCCTTCTATCAGAGGATATTTTCCTCCAAATTTGTCCAAACTGGCATAAATAATTAGTGGCGCCCAAGGTGGGGCCCGTGAAGATTGTGAAGAGTGCCAGGCTATATAGAAGCAGTGAGAGGCTTTTAGAGACTGGTGGCAAAGAAAGCCTTTGTGTTCAGGCCAAAATAACTCATCCTTAAAAAGATTAATAAGCCCATGTGATAGCCTATATTTGGCAGTGGGAAGGAACTGTGAGATTTTTCATGGAAGAGATGTTTTACACCACAGCAGATTGTTTCTTTCCAGGCAGGTCTGCTGTTGGTGGCAGGTTGGGAACCCTGTGAAGCAGAAGGAAACCCTTTTCTCCTTAAGCATAAGAAAGAGACTTTTCAAGAACTGCAACACTGAATAAAATCCCATGTTCTGTTATCCTTTGTGCAAGTTGGGTAAAAGGAGGTAAGTGCTGGAAGGGGGGGGGGGGGGGGGGGGAGTGCTTTAATTTCTTGTTATTTCTTTTCACTTTTAATCCTATTAGTAATAAACTCTTTCTTTGTACCGCAACCATTTAAGTTTGAACCTGTTTTGCCTCGCAGCTCTCTAGTTTTCCTCAATATTTTCTTATTTTCCCCTTATGAAAATAACAGGTTTCATGTCCTTGACGCTTAGCTGCGTCAAACCACGACAACGTGGGAAGAGGCTCAATCAGGCCAACACTGAGTGATGCTACTCAGATGTTGATAATTTGCCCAGAGTGATGGGCAGATGTTGATAATTTGTCTCTTGCATCTGCTGGTTAAATGCCACTGTATCTATGTCACCGAGTGCAGAACTGAAGGTTGAGAGTCACTTGCAAACTCTGGTTATGGAGATCAATAAAGAGCAGAGATTGTTACTACCTTTCCACCATCTCAACTCCTGAGCCCTCCTTTTACAACACACTATTTGACTTTCAGTTTTATGAACTGCATTGAGCTGTATGAAGAGTTCAAAGCAGATGGGCTAATTTACCTCTTTCTGCTCACAATCACTCTATGGATGGACTGTGGTTTCTTCCCCTTTACCAATTATCTGAGTTTATCTGACAGAGTGTCTTTCATAAAACAGTTAATCAGGACTATTCAAAAATATAACCCAAATTACTTAGATAATACTGGCCACATGAGAAACATGTTCTTTTCCTCTCTCAGCTGATTGGGTATACTCAGACACGTATCCACAGCAAATATTTATATCTACACTATTAACATTCTACTTCAGCCTATTAGAGTTTTGGTGCTCTACTGTATTTGTAGCTCTAATAATTTAAAAAAGCTCTTTTAAAAAATTATTTCAAAACATGTATCTCTATGATAAATAACACAGATAGATTGCCATCAATCTGGGCACTCAAAAATTATTGCAAAGCATGAGAGTTTCTACCTTCCCATCAAATGATTTCTAATGTGGTAGTATAATCCTTCCTTCTCCATTTATTATCCTATTTATAATCTTCTACTAACCTTTATGTTACCATTTGTTCCTAGTGCTTACTCAAATACGGAGCCTGAACTTAAATCCTTCCCTGGGGTCTGGCAAAGATTTAGGTGGCACTGACTGCTGCTCTGCCCTTCCTCGCATGGCAGACCAAAAAGTATGTGGATTTATTCTTGCCCACAAAGATTCCTTCCCATTCAAAGATATTCAAAGTGCCACAGGCACATAAAAGGTATTCCTTTGGCTGTATGGGCCCATAAACACTTCACTGAGAGCAGAACCTTGTTTTCTCAATGGGCCTATGTGGATAAAATTGAATACTATGGAGGGAAGTAAAATCAGGTTATAAAAACGTACCCACCCATCACTTCATGTAGTGTACATGCCACAGCCAGATCCTGTCCTGCGCTGCTCTGCATCCAGAGTAGCTCCATTAAGACCACCATATTTTGGACTTGCCCTGTGTCATTAGGAGGCAGAGTTTGATTGCATGCAGCCACTTCATATCATTTCTAAGCAGAGGTAACCCTACCCTGGACTTTCCAATCCCAGCTACAAAAGACCGAGTTACCTTGCACGTGCTGTCTCAGACATGCAAACCCTAATGTCTTCAAGCAGATGCTTCCCTTCACCCAGGTGATCTGCAAGTACTGACGCACTTTTCCTGGTCTCCCAGCCCCTCCCTCCTCCCCCTTTTCATTTCTGCTCCATGCTTTTGGATCACAATCTGTGAGCTATTTCAGCGATGAGCCAGAACAGGCTGCACAGAACTGCTCCCACAGATGATGACATGAGATGAGATACAAGATGTGATGACACCAATATCTCTATGAGTATATATGGCCTTTATGGCTGGTACAATGAAAACATGGAAAAATCTTGCCTGGGAGGAAAGTTTTGGTGCATTTTTTGAGAATTTGTTCAACCCAAGACAGAGAGCTTCAATTAAACTTTCCACTGTGACCAGACCTCAGACCATGATCGTGGCACTGCTGCTACAATCCCAGCTGCCCTATGTCACAACCTGGAACAAATTAGGACCAAGACTACTGGAGGGGTGGGAGAGGGGAAGATACTTTCTTCTCCACCTGCTGCAAGCCTTGCATCCCCTGCACCACATTCCACATTGTCCTTAGCTCTCTCCTTCTTGCCTCTCACTACCAGGTCCCATCCCAAGATGGCTTGTTGCCAAGAAGAGCAAAAAAACAAAGTTCCCAACACACCTATGGACTGCAGCAGTGAATCCAGGCTCAGCTGCAACCTGGCATACACCCACTGTCAGAAACTTTCTCTTTATTACCAGAATAGATGGAGCAGGCCTGAAGCACTGCCCTTGCTCAGCCAAAGCCATGAAAGGCATACCTTGCTCCTAACAGGTAGAGAACTCATCAGCCCAGCACACCTCCAGCACTGAAAGTCAGTGCTGAAAGCAGACAAGTTCCATCACTCTCCCTGAGGCACAATGAGTGGGGCAAGGGAAGGGAGAAATTTTGTTATGGAGGAGGGGAAGAAAGGGACTAAGGAGTACATGCACCCACATGTGAAGCTCTGACAAACAGTCGTGTGATTTATCATCATACTCCCACTTGTAACTCTAACCTAACAGTGTGTCATCTTTACTTTTCATGTTATTTATTTACAAGTGCATTTTCAGTATCAACCCTTTCATTCATTAATCCTAATGTGGCCTTTTTCAATGTCTACTTACCATTTTAAATACTTACTATAATTTACAGGGCTTTCTTGAACACATCCAAGGTATATTATATGGGGCTAGCTTAATGGAAAGTCTTGTACACCAAAGCAGGAAAAAAGCACATTTAATTTATGATGGCTTTGAATTTTGCTCATAATTTACTTCTGGAGAACTATTCATATAAAGCCACACCAATGAGAATTTTCAGTGGCAATGTAGAAGGAAAGAAACAATAAATGCTGATCTTATTATTCATTTTTATTTTGAAAGCCATCCCATGTTGCATTCTGGGATTATGTAAACTACTTATACCTTGGCAAAGAAATTTTTGCGATTCATTATGAAAGAAATGCAGTGTAATGACATGTGGACAATAGCAAGACCTTGTTTCAGGTGTGGTCCTAAGAGCAGTATCTAAAACATTTTGATATTAAGAGTCATAAGGTTTCAATTGTATTCATCCTTCACCACACCAGTGTTCAACAGGAGCTGAAGAATTTGAGCACAAACACTCATGCCTAAAATTTGCAGCAGTCCTACACAAAGAAATGGCTCTTTCATGTCTCTCTTTCCTTCTGCAGATTAATTAGCAAAGAGGGGGGATCATCAATTTCTGCCCCACAATATCAATTCCAGTGCAATCCCATGAAACACTAAAACAGATGGGACTGATGATGTAATGGACAAAATAAGAAACATTGCATGGGTATGATTTTTTTTTAATTAAGTTTTTTTGAAAACCATCCCATTTTGGGCAGATGTCCCGCTTAAAACTAGAGAAGTGAGACCCTGAGAAACCTTTCCTACCCAAGCATCACAATGAAATGGGTTGAAGATGGGAAAAACTGGTCACTGAATGCAGGCATAAAGCTGAGCAGCAGCACAGATGATGCTGTGGGAGCGCCTCAGGGGTTCACCTGCCGGGACAATTCATGGTACCCCTGCCCACAGCTCAGCTCTCAGGCCTGAGTGCACTGGCTCTAGTTTGCACTGGCAGAGGACTGGCATGCCTCAGAAACAGAAAATGTGGATGGGGATGAAATGCACAGCCATAATTCTCCATTGCTTCGCAGAGGAAGTGTGCTGGGTGCAGGCAGAGGATGCAGCCAGGTTGCTGTCAGTGGATAAAGCAGCTCACTTGCCTGCATCTGTCTGTCACGTAGCAGGCAAGAGCTCCCCGCTTCCTCCTGCACTTTGTTTGATCCCCAGCAACTTCTCCTCCCTCACCCTCTCCATCTACCCTTTCCCCATCTCCCCGGCAGGATATTCATGAGGTGAGAGGACAGACTGTAGAGAGACCAGAAGAAGGCAGGTATGCTCTGTTGTGAGCATTTCTTGGGCTTCTGCCACTGTGCTTCTGATCCTGAACCCTGACAGGCAGAGAAATCTGGCAGGCATGATCCCACAGTCTAATATTTTCCATGAAGAGGTGGAGCAATGACTGGTGAAACATTTTCATAAGTCACCAGAAAAAAAAGCAAAGCCTCTTCCATCCCTCCATCACTGGCTGCACAAAGACTGTCTGTTTCTTGGGTGCGGAGACCTTAACATTTCACTTTTGAGAAAGACAATTTCTGGTCACCGTTTGCAGGGGACACAGGAAATTGCTTTTGGAAAGGTATACTGGAGGGCCTGTCCAGGACACAGCTCCTTCAGGAAAATGTGGTCCTGCAGACCTTCCTCAGCACCATTGTAAACCTGCTGCAATTGCAAAGGGACCCTAGAAAACCTACACTCCATGGATCACTTTTATGGCAGTACCTTGAATTCAAATCATAAAATTTTGGAAATATTAATATCATTAGTTGAGAAGAAATAGTAAAATGAATACCCTCTTCTAATTTTTTCAGAAGGCTGTTCTCCTCACTGGGAAAAGATCTGGCTTGAACAGAATGTGTGATATCAGGGCTAAACAAGTTAATTTGATTTTAAACTTTCCCATGAGTCTTAGCATTTTCCCTTTCACTGAATATTATGACACAGGGCCACTGCGGTTTGTGAGGGATTTTTAAGATTGAATGTGAAAGATCTTGCAAAGCAAAAAAGATTATCATTTGTTGTTAATTTAAATAATAGCATGAATGCGCAGAATGTCTCGCCTCAATCTTCTTTTTTTAATGGCCACTGGTTTGCAGTCATAGTTTTGTGTCTGCGATTAATTGTGCCTGCTATAGAAACTGTGGGTTGCACTTAATTGTGACTTTGGCTGATAGCAGTTTGACATCTGGCTCCTTGGTTATTCTTGCAGATATGAAGGCTCTTTTAAATACTTGCTCATTAGTCATGAAGTTAGTCTAAACAATTTCGGGAACTCAGAATGGATGCATTAAAGAATTTAGAAGATAAATACTGCTCCAGTATTGACACTTCACCAAGAGCAGTCTCTGGATACTCATTTATGGCTTTGTCACAAGCCATGAGCAACATATAGCATATACTGTGTTGCTTCAGAAGCAGACCACGAATTGCTGGGACCTCCACTGCAATCAAGGATGTGATTTTCACATGCAGAGGCAGAGCCAGTTTGTGTCTAATTACAGTGAGCATGGGATAAGAGCTTGTACCTTGCCTTCGAGGAAGACTTCTATTGTTCACACTCAAGCCCAGGCTGCCTCAGCATCAATGTTTCTGCAGTGTCAGTTAGCCAAATGAAGATCAGCTTTGGGAATCTCTAGCCCTCCTGCTTTCACAGCACTTACTGTAATCTAGGCACAAAATTCCCATCTGGTCTTTGCTTTTTTCTGCAAGGGAGAAACAAAGTGTATCAACCATGTAAAGTCTCCAGTACCTGTCCCTGGAGTGTCTGGTCCATTAAAGCACACTGAGCAACTGAGAGAAGCGTGGAGGCCAGCTTCTCACCTGAACATCATCATTGCTCACCCAGTTATTAATGGAAACAAGTGACTTTTTGGCCATAACTGCTTTGCAGTACAAGTATGGGAAGGTCACCATGGCCTCCCTGTAGAGCTGGAGGAATGTAAGGTTGAACACATGAATGCTCTGATATCCTCTGATGTGAAATAATCGTGTTCTTTGTGTGAAGTTTTAGCAAGACACTTTTTCCCTGAAAACAACCCATCTTCCCTACCCTCTCATTAACTTTACTCCTCACCCAGGTGTACTTTAGAAAAATGAAGTTGTGGTTTCACATACAGAACTGAAACAAAATGCAAAAGATGGCCAAGGTTAGTTGACTACCTCTTCCTCTTTGTGTGTATATGTTAAAGAGGTCCTGGTAACTTCTTTATCATTTTAAAGCCTATTCTGGAGCATTTGTGATGGCTTAGAAAGAATTCAGCAGAATTCAGCATTAATAATGCATTACAGCTTGAGTTAGGTCCAACCAGAGCTGACTGAAAATGAACACAAAGAAGAAAAAGGCTTGAAATTGAGAAACAGGTTCTTGGTAATCTATTCAAGGGTGGAGAGTCTTGGTAATGTCAAAAAGAAAAATGGAGAGGGTATCAAGGTAGAGCACAAGCAGCTTCAAGGAGGAAAAAGAGTGGTGGAAAAATGTTTCCTGGGATTTTTAGGAGGAAGTCAAGAAAGGTGCAGTGGTAGAAAGACACAGAACACAGTACGTAGAGACAGGAAAGAGAGTGCTGTTTAACACAGGGAAAACTGAAAGAAGAGCAGGTGAGATCCTCTATTCACTACTGATGATGGAGAATAAATCCCCAGTGTGCAGAAGTGAAGACTGTTGTACACCCTGAAGACCAGGGCCCAGGGAGGGTAAACGCTGGGGTGCAGGGTATGAGCTGTTGTGGGGAATCAGACATTTCACTCAAAGGATGATCAAGCCAGAGCCCTGAACCAGGAGAAGAGTTTGAGGACACGTGGGGTGCCACTGGAGGAGCCTCTGCTGTGCCAAGGGCACTGTGCTGATTACATGTGACCAAACACATTTCTCTGATAATCAAAATAAAATCTGGCAACGCTGCACTGGAGATACAGTGGAAGAAACATTAGTCTCCTGCTGCAGCACTGGTGAGACTGAAGGGAGCTGACTAACAAAACCTACAGAGAAAGAAATTCTATTTTTTTTTTGAGGTAAAGTGTGCATGAGGGATTAATATATCTGAGTATTTGTTTCCCTTAACTTTGGTATAATACTCTCTGTGTTGATTCAGTGAACAACAACAAAAAAATAAAGTTAAAATAAGGTTGAGTACAGCTATTCAGCTGTCAATCTAAAATCTTATTAGACATGTTTGTCCTCAAATTCAAGTGTAACATTTTTTTGATTGATAGAAAATGACAGGTAGTAAAGTTATGCAATTATGCATGGAGGTGACATTTTTTCTCCAATAACACTTTAGGAATGTAAGAATTTTGTCATCCTCACTACCTGCCTTGTTGAGAGGATGTGATTTACACTCTTATCTTGGGGGAAGGGAAAAAGAATCGTTGCTACCTCGGTGAATGATCTGTGCATATTTTAAATTGGAATATACATCCTTTTTATAGTACTATAGTACTATATCCAGACATCTTTTCTGAGGAGAGTTGCTGTGGGACTGGATGCATTTTTGAGCAGCAGTGGCAGGAAGCACTTGCAAGCAGGAGGCTGACACTGACATACTGTAGCAAGAGGAAGACCTGCCACAATACCCACGTACTGGATGCTGCTCAGAGTCCAAACACAGCCTAAACTTTTGGCTCATCCTTTTCCATCTCAGGCTGTAACCACTGACTAAAACTGTCTGCACGTACATTGTTTTCTTCCATCTTCTGCTGCCTGGCACCTGACATCTGCAAATTGGATGCATCGCAAGGACCGCCATGCATCCATTACAAAGTCCACGATATTCAGCACTTGTAAATGAACAATAATTAAAATTAACAAAGCAGGCCTAAGAGTCTAATGCAAAATGTCAATTCTCTCCTCGAGTGAAACTGTGATCTACATATATTAGAAAAGAACTGGTAAGGCAGAGGAGACCTTTCAAAGAACAATGAGACACAGAAGGGGCAGCAACAAAAACAAAAAAGGACTTTTATACCATTCCAGCACCCAAATTAGAAAGCAGCCACCTGCGCTCTCAGTCAGCAGTGATGCCAACCACTGTTGTGTATCTAAAGCAAGGTATGTCCTCATGCCCCATTTCAGCTGCCCACAGTGTCACAGGACCAAACTGTGGGCAGGAAAACTTGCCCAGAGCGTAGGGAGCATCTGAGCTGGACTGGACTGTGCATTTCTGAAGATGCACCAAGGAAGAGAAACCCTGTAGCCCTTCCCTCCTTCATGGAGCAGTCATTAAAGCACACTAATGTTAAGGCAGCATTTCAACATACAACTGGTAATATATCAGAATTAGGCCAATATGAAACCAAAGGAAATACGTGAGATAATCTGCCCTAGGAAATATCACCATATTTGATTGTAATGTATATCTTTGACTCAAAAAAGATCTGGCTGCACAGCTACCAGTAAAGGTGATAAAAATAGATGTTAGCTCCAAGCCGGTGGTTCTCACTAGAAATCTAAGATTACACTTTTCTTCACCATCCAGTTTTCTGAGATTAATTTCAGTTTAAACAAATAGGACAGCCATCAACATTTTAACTAAAGTAGGTTGTTTGGTTATGTAGATTACAGAAATACTTCAGAATCTCAGAACCAGTTAGAGTAGGACACATGATGGAAGAAATTATTTGATCCCAAATCAATGGGAATGTTGTTATTCTCCCATGAAACTGAATAGTTTCCGTAAAAATGAAATTTCTTCATCCCATGTACACTTTCAGATCTGAATTTATATGCTTGTTTAAGCTCCTGGAGCATCTTAGAAGAAAAAATAAGCATTTTCTCAGACACTAATTTGAGAAAGGTCACTTATTACAGCATCTTCATTAACCATAGGTCCATCTTCCTGCATTTGTCCTTTCATGCTTTGCTGTCTTATGATTCTGTCTTTGTCATCCTAGCCAAGCACTGACAGCAGATGTACACAACAGCAGCAGACTGCCTTTTATTTTTATAAAGAGATAAACAACAGGTGTGATCAGCTAATGTAGCTCCTCACCCATTCAGTCACCCCTGGGAGTTCCCTTACTGACTGATCTATTCATTAGCTGGGGTTAAGGTAACACTGCCAGATGAGTGCTTTGGGGAATGGAAACCATGTGGGGCCAGCTCCCTGGGAATGGTGCTCTCCTACCTCTGTACTGAGATAGGAGGCATTAAAGGTGCAGAGAATCACTAGATCATACTGTGAGATCCTTCCCTCCAGATGGAGCAGTCTTCTGTCCTACGTGACAACTCCAGAAGTGGGAACACTCTCCTTGTCTTCTGAAGCCCATTCTGAAATCAAAAAGGGTGAAATATGCAATCAAAATCCCTCAGAGCTAAGGAATGTTTCTTGATGTCCTGTCTAAATTCTCTTTTGATCTTTATCCCATCAAAACCTCTGGGGCCATCTTAAATCACCCTGTTCCCTGCTTGGTGTTTATGTCTTTCTGTTACTTATACACCATTAAAATGCACTCCTAATCAAAATATAATTCACTTAATCTTCTTTATAAATGAATCCCCCGAGACTCTTAATCATTTGGATTACTCTTCTCTGGACTGTCTCCAATTTCTTGACAGCATTCTGAGATTGACATGTCCCAAACTGTGCACAGCTCTTTTGATGCAGCCTCAAAAGTGCTGTGGAAAAGGAAACCGTTGCTAGAACTTGTCAGAGGGACTCTTGGGAAAACCAAATGCCATTGGCCTCATCTCTCGTTTCCATAAGAAAGCATAATGATTTAACATCTTCAGAGTGAAGCATTTTCATTTTTACCTTTGAAATAACTTCCCATTTTGCTTTTTGAATAATAGTTTTTATGATTTGGACACATTCTGCATCCTGGCTGGAATGCAGTAGCCACTGATCTGGACAGTTGCATTGAGTTTTGCTGGTTTATTTTGACTCACCCATATGTGTTTACAATATTTATCATTACTTTATTATTTACTGTTATCATTTATCATCTTTGATTTAGTGTATACCATGTAGAAACCCATTCTGCTACTCTCCACCTTGTCCTTCTCCACCCTTTGCCACATCATCATAAAAAGTGTTGAATAAAACTAGACCTAGCTCAAATCCCTGTATAGCATCACTATAGGTAGTCCTCAGTAACTGAACACCTCAACTTATTTTTTTCCTTATTTTATGGACCTTCTTGTCAGTTTACTCTTGGTTTACATGGCAATGCTGACATTCACATCATTGTTAATTCCTGCTTCAAGTAGGATTTCAGGAGGGTCTGGATGCACTACCTTCCTTCACTTTTTTTGCCCACTTTTGTAACTTGATGTGAAAAATCAAGGTTTGTCTGTCATGATTTATTCTGTAGAAAACCTCGTTGTTAATTGTACTTATGGTTTGATTTCTATCTTAATACACATGTCCTTACCTTACTGGGAACAGAAATTGGACCTCTGAATTCTTAGTGCTTGGATTTTTTTTAATTTTCTTTTTTTTACTTTTTACCTTTCAGAAGTTCAGTATTTCCTTTTTTCTCCCAGCCCTCTGGTACCTTCCCATCACACTCTGTAACTTTCTGTAAGTAATTGCTAGTGTTTCTGTAAGTTCATTAGCTAATTCCCTTAACACTCTGAAATGCATGCACACCTGCTGATCTGTATATATATTCAGATGTTTTAAGTATTCTCTTACCTGCTGTTCATCAATAGCTTTGACAAAGTCGTTATTGCTACTTAATTATCCATTTCTCCTGCCCTTATTTTTCTTGTTTAACAGATTTTATAAAGCATTTCAGTAGTTTACCCATTTTAGAACCGTCATTGATTTAATCTTCCTCCTCCTTTATTAATGAGTCTACTTTCTCTCCCATATTTTTTGTTCTCTTAGTATATTTCATATGCTTTTCTTCTTCTCTTGAAACCCTTTGGCTATTGCTGACCCATTCTTCTTCCTGCTGTCTGCACAAGCCTAAATCAGAGGGCTTTTCTTCTTGGAACTGTTTTTTGATACAAGACTAGGGAAAGGTGCTATTTATTTATTTACTTACTTCTTCCTCTGTTGCTGGTGAAGAACTGTCTGTTTGTGGTTGGGGTTTTTCGTGTTTCTTTTTTGTTTATTTGTCCCTCCATTTTTTACTATACTTACAAGTTGTTGCTGTTAGAGGTTGGACTCAATGATGTCAAAGGTCTTTTCCAGCCTAGTTAATTCTGTGACTCTGTGATTGTGCATCTCTCTCTTAGACAGCTCTTAGACCTGTGTCCCTGCTACCAGTGGGATTACCATCTGATGAAAATTCCAATGCCTTCCCCCCCACCTTGCCCCATTTGCTTATTTGCACACCTGTCATATAGTTTCAGACTCCTAAATCCTGGTCCAACTTGCCTAATCTTTCAGTACAAAGCAGTAGATGTCCACTCCCTGTTTGTGACCTTCAATCTTAAAAAGACTGGAAAGAGGGTGGACATAATCCTGATCCTGCCTTCTTCCATTTTTTTTCCTTTTTACTGGTGACATCAATAAGATCTGGACACCTTATCCTGTCCAAGCTATGAACAGTTACTCTAACTCATAACTCGGGCAAGCTTTTGGAGTTAATATTTTGCCCACTGACTGACACCTCTCTTCCCATGACATACGAGAAGCAATCAGTCTGGACTCCCTGAGACAGGAAGTTTTTAATCAACTGGACATTTAGTTGACAAGCTGGGGAACTAGGGGTCAGAAAGGAAGGGATTTTTCATGGGAGATGGTGGTTGGAGCAGGTTGGATACTCTTCTTTCTCTAAAAGTTGAAGCTTACCTCTAACAATTAGTTGGGCAATACAGAGAGAGCAAAACCAGCCAGGTGCACAAACAGCACATTGTACGTGGACATGTTTGTGTACATTGTGCATCACAAGGAGCTGTTCAAAGAAATTTTGCCTGAGAGAATTCAAAAGAGACAAGTTCCAAACAGATAAAATAGTTTTTTGAAGGACAAAGCAGAAAGTTCAGAACGAAGAAGAGAAGTTCAGGAAGAAGAACTTCATTCAGGAAGAAGGGAGACAGCTGAGGATCACACAAAGAAGCAGGTCTGTCTGACTGTGGATAATCAGGAAGCCTCTCTCCAGGGGTGATCTACAGACTGGTAAACTGCACACTGGGGAGTGTATGATAGGTTTGGAGCTGGAAATGAAAGTGAAGAATCTACTGCCTATCTTCAGCACCAAGAACATAGTCACATCAAGGATGTTTCAGTAGGAAAGACACTCAAAGTGAGTTATCTGCTAGATACCTTCAGTAGGAAAACACAAGTGCTCAGAGATTAATAAAGCTACTTAAGGAAGTCACTTGAACAGCAGAGCACACAGACTGCAAAGTGAAAGAAAGAGATTGCAAGGAAAGTCTCCAGACTCAACTGTGTAACCCCCTCAAACTATATTATTAGAATGAAGCCTGGACTCAAAGAAGGAAAGGGTCTGAACAGTAAAGAAAGCTATTTCCTTAGGCAGCAAATACAGACACAAAGTGAGAATCTCCCCAAAGGGAAGTTTTCTGGAAAGTTAAGCTGAGTTAAACCTTGAAGAGGTGATTAAAACAAATAGCAGCCATTTCCTCAGCTATCTAAATAAAAAGAGAACACTGAATGAAGAAATGGAGCTCTTACAGAGTGAGAATATAGCAGAGATTAAAGATAACCTATAAATGGCCCAAAACTAAATTAATACCTTTGCCTCCGTTTTCAATGAAAATGGCATGAGGACAAAGGGTAATGAGTGGAAAAGCAGGGTTTAAAACCCACCACAGTCATTGTACAAGCAGAATTCAGATAGTGTAGCATTCACAGGTGAGAGAGGTGAATATTGGTGAATAGCCTGGATTTTGAAGGCACTGATCCACTTCGACCAAACACTCTGATAACAAACATTCCTAATTTAGATATCAGGTCATGATTAATACCAAGCCTGCACCCTGCTCCAATTCTCAGTCTCAGTTTACCTTCCTGCATCCCTTTGAACCATTTGTTCATCTTCTTTTTGAGATTCCCCAGACTTTTTAACACAGACAGTACATACCTTTTCCCTACTTCTGTTCCATAAACCCACTTATTCACCTGAGGATTTTAGGGAACAGTTTTCCAACAACACTCAGCATGGAGTCATGTGAAACACTTCAAGTAAATTACTTAAGTCTTGCAAAACTATAAGCATCTGAAAAACAGAGGCTTAAGATGTTAGTAATGTACTAATATAAGAAATTATATCGGTTATGATAGAACCAAATTTCAGTGAAGGGTGTTCTGTTTTACTACACTGTATTTTCTCTCAACAAACCACTCCAAGTCACAAAAATGCATAAAAGGAAACACTTCCAACACCTTCCAGAACCTTACCTCCAGGTAAAGGCCTCCTTATAAGTCCAACCCTACCAATAAAGTGAAGGATGAGGTTCTGACAGAGTTAATAATAAGGAATCTGTAAAATTTATACTGAGCTGACTGATTTGAGAAACACTGTATCCCCTTCCTTCTCCCCTAGAGAATTTCATTTATATCTTGGTTATTGTTAACTGTTCTCTGTTAGTTACAAGCCAAAAGCAGGGTTTATTTTACATCACCTTTATTCCTTCTTCCTTAGTGCTACTTAATGAGTTGAAGGGGCTGAAAAGTTGTTCTCAGGGAAGCAAATATCCTATGAGTTATAAACGACATTTCATCCTCATATGCAGATTTTTCTGTGCCTAAGTGAATTATTTACAAGGTACAGCTTGTGGGCTCCAACAATCAGCTGCCAGAGATTTACACCTACACTGAGTCCCTGCTCTCCTGCTGGGAAAATGTGAAGTTTTCCACCGCCCTTTAAGATCTGAAGACTTAACAGAGAATAGCTCTCCCCAATGCTGGCACTGCTTTTCTTGGGATGGTGGCTGACTAGGCTTTGCTGAGGGAGAGAGAATAATGGTGAGCTGAGACACCAAGAGTGACTGCTTCAGTAGCTTAAAATAGTCTCCTTTTTTCCCCCTCTGCATGTAGCTGCAAATCAAAAGTATCATGGATCATTTAAATATTGTACTTCCAGTCCTGTATGCATAATGACAAAGGTAGTTATAGCATTGTTTTTTCTCTTTAATGAGGAAAAAGCTCACAGAAATTGGATGCTACTGTGATCAACAAAGTAATAGGGAGGTGGATAAGAACAATAAGAGGATTATTAAGTTCCCTACCAAAACCTACCTTCATATTTAAAGGACCAGGTGAAAAGCTTTAAAAACATATGAGATTTAAGATAAATTATTTAAAGTAAATTGGGAAGTGTTTTGAAAGCTCTGTTGCTCTTCCTGAGTCTTTTCATGTAAGACAGTATTGCGGAGAGCAAAGCATTGTGAAATGGGGTTGTAGTTACAAGAGCGATGACAGTGTGGTGCTGCATTGCCAGCAGCCAAGTTGCTCCGGGGATCGTGGGTGTGGAGCGCATGTGGCTCCTTCCTGACACCACAGGTGGGCTTTTCTTCTCCTTTATAATCTTCAGAGCTTCTCACTAGCTTTCAATACTTCCATAATGTTTAGAAAGCTAATGATGTTTACACTCAGGTGGAAAAAAAGATAGTTCTGTTGCAACTTAATCTCTCAAGAAAAACAGTAAAAGCCATCTATGTGGTATATGTAGGTAGCAAAACAATGTAAAAGAGTCATTGGGGGGGGAACAATCCCTCAGTGGCAAGAAAACCGTTCAGAAGACATAATTTTTTTTCTTATTTAGGTATCTCTGATCCTGGAATACTAGATGTGATTCTCTCTTTCCCTCCATTTGAATCTCTACTGACAAGAGATAATCTGCTGCTTTTCTCATTTCCCTCTCACCCAGTTTATTTATTATAATATTACACTTGGTGTAAAATTGAGTATGCTTGTACCTAACCAGCCTTCTGGGAAAAAAAGACTTATTGTCAGGCTCCTGCCACTGATTGACTGACTGACTGACAGACAGACAGATAGATAGATAGATAGATAGATAGATAGATAGATAGATAGATAGATAGAAAGAATACTGAGGCTTCCCTCAGGTCACATGTGGCAGAGTTTATGTAGAGGTTAAACATTCAGTAATACTTTTCAGTAAAATATTTCCCCCCTTCATGGCTTTGGGACTTGATCCAGCTTGAAAGTTCAACACATAAATACATGCTTAATTATACGTCACGGAATTCTCGTTGAGTCTAACAGTCAATGTGTGTGTGCTGCTGAATTTGGGACCACAACCACACCCAAGGCTCACTGTATGTCTGCAAATATCTGACTCTGTCTACAGCTGCCTCTGTGAGACCCCAACAACCTCACTAACACTCTTTGCCTCTGAGCAGGATGTGAGGAGCACAACCAAAATAATCACTTGTGTTCCAAAGGATAGTGCATGGCAGGAAAGCTTGGACTGGCTTTGTGAGAGAAGTACCCTCAGAAAGTAGCTAAAATTTTCCTGCAGGAAGGAAGAGTGAAGTTTTTTTTCCACATCATTCTCCTTGCTTATAAAAGGTTTGAGATTGTGTTGAGAATCTTCCTCAGCATACTAGTAAATACCTTTTTTACTTTAAACCAAAGAACAGTAAAATGGCAATTAATTTAGACTAGGTAAAATATATAATTACCTAGTCATAAAATGGACCATAAAAGTACTACATTGTTGAATCCATTTCATTAGTAGCATGTACATAAAAACTGTTTTAGTGTATAAAGACGTAAGTATTGTGCTTCATTGTTTTCAAATGACAGTGCCTTGCTTTTTCTTGGTTTTGCAAACAGACCTCTCAGCAATGTTACTCCAGGAGTTGATTAAACTTATTTTCCTTGTATTATCCACATTATGCTAACTTCATCTTGAAACAGCTCAAAAGCATCAACATAATTTAAGAACCCAAAGCCAAAAGGTGTAGGTCACATAAACCCAGACTGAATGTTGATGAGGCAGTTTTACCTGGACTGGGAGGTGGGTTTTAATCCCTAAATTTGGGGGTGTAGCAGAAAAATTGGTGAGTTAAGGAGTAGCAGCAATCCTGTAGAGCTGCCTTTCTAACTTTAATCTCTTTATTTGTTTCCTGTTTTCAATCTGAAATGCCCGCAAGTCTTTCAAGATACACATACCTTAACTATTAAGTTCTTCCAAAAAAGAATAAAAAAAGAATAAAAAATAAAACAAAAAAAAAAAAAGAAAAAAAAAAGAAAAAAAAAAGAAAAAAGCAGAACCTTAGGAGATGAGGAAAGTTGTTTTTCTCGAGTTTTTAATCTCTGGTAAATTCAGTGTAGCTGCTTTGCAATGTCACCAATTCCTGTGAAACAGAATATTCTTCACTGATCAAGAATACAAACTGGCATAAAGAACTTCTTCATTAGGACATCAAAACTGTAGGAATATTTTCAATTTTTGCTATAACTTTTTCTCCAAAATGATTTCACTTATTTTGTGACCACCTAAGGCTCTCTAAGGTACACAGCAACACAGTTTGAGACATCTCTGTGATGTTCTGTACATCACATAGTTGCTAACAACCTGTCAAAGTCATCCTGACACCAAACTGAGAAGCTGATGGTTTTGGTAACGTATTAGCAGAGATGAAAAAAGATGGTCCTCATTATTGTAATAAAACCAACAGAGACACACTGAGAATCAATTACTGATTCTGTGACCTGTTGAACTAACCCTCAGTCAAGCGGGGGAACTGCACAGAGCATCTTACATTATCAAATGATTTAGGATGGAGCACTGTCTGAAGACATGCAACAAGTCAAGGCAAATACATTTCTGTAAATTGTAGCTTGCTTAATTACCTTGTTCCTGAGCACAAAGATCAAATTGAGCAACTTAAGGTGCTGAAGCACTCTGCCAGCTGGTCATGAGAAGGAAATAATTAACACACACACAAGAGCTAAGTTTAAGGATGAGACTCCTACTGACAACAGCAAGGAGATCCAAAGTTAAGGCAGACACTGTGTCCTTGACTGGATCCATGTGCCTACAATTTGCAGCACATATTGGATTGGGGAAGAGCACCATGTGTTGCAGCCATTTCAAGCAGGCAGATGGCTTTTTAAGCGCTCGGTGTAGGGAAAGCAAAGCCCTTTCAAAGGCTGGCATTTCACTCTCATTATTTGTCACAGACTGTTCCACCTCTTGCCTTCACAATGCCTGAGTATCACCAAGAAAATTCTCTCTCATGGAAGAATCTGTGCAAGCATGTGAAAAACATCCCCTGATACAATGAAGTGACCAGTGAGACAGGAAATTAGTAATGATATTTCATGTTTGGAAACCAATGCCCAACACTGAGCTATTTTTCTTTCCAAGATCCCACCCAGCCTTGTGAGAGGAAGCCGAAAGTCACGAAAACCCTGTTTGGTGCCTACCTACACTTCTCAAAGGCCTTCATGCCCACAGCAGAATCTTTTTGCCTGCTCTGAGCATCTTGTAAAGAAAACACCTTTCTTCCATAACCAAATTCAGTTATAAGGTGAAAAGTAGTTTACTATGGAAAGATGAACCTAGGAGCCCAACTTTCATCCAGTGCTTCCTGCATTTTTTAATAGGATCTCTCATGCCTGCCTGAATAGTCACCAAAGACGAAGAGAAAAAGACACCTTATTTTAACATATCATCTTGAAGGATGGACTCTTTGGAGTACTGCACACTACAGATTTGTTATGATCAGAGGGGCCAGATGTCACCAGCTGAGCCGTTCATTTGATGCTGCGCCATTGCTCGGTGCTGCTGCCATAGATACTGCCCTGCCCTTGTGGTGGCTGCTGTGATTCATTGAAAGTAATATCATCCCAACTGCCACTCCGGGGAATCTTGCAGGCATGATTTTCTAACACAGCATGACCCATTAAAAATAACTGCCAGGAATCCTGCGCTTTATAAAAGGGCATCTTCATTAGCTCTCGCGGTGGGTCGCCAGAAAGTCCCAGGCGCTACAGTAGTCATGGGGTAATTTGTAGTTATCAGAAACATCTCATTTAATGCTTTTATTCCTGTGGAGCTGGAGCCCACTGGTTACTAAACACAGGCTCCTCCTCTTAAATCACAGAAGTTGAAGAGGGAAGAGACCCATCTGATTATTTTGTCTATCCACTCTTTGAATGCAAAACTGGCAAATGTAGAGCCGCCAAGATATTCAGTGCCAGGGACACTCACCACTGTGCTACAGGCCACTTCACTTATCAGTGCCTACTAGTGCTTGGCCTTTCTCCTAAAACAATGAATTCCTGGGTATACTGTGCAGCACTTCATCCTTCACATCGAGTTTCATCCAAAGAACAGACTCTAAATGCCTGAAGAGGGCTGTAGATTGGGCCTCTCACCTGCTTTATTTATTCTTCCAAATATACTGGAATAGAAGCTGGTGTTTTACTTGGATAGTTAGACAGAAGAATCTAAACTTCTATTTCTATCATGTTGAATGGAAACTTTTCTTTTCCAGAACTGAACAAACCTTCTACATAATTTAAAACAAAAATCTTGGCTTTAGTACTGTATGGACATGTTCTACAGCATCTAATGTCAACAAATCTTATATACCCCCATTGTTTATTAAAACAGGTACACACCTCCCTGAAGATCTGTCCTGCTTCCCAGCACTCGAGCTCATTTTATGGTAAGTTGGCAAGGGTAAAGTCCCCCAAAAAGAGAAGAAACACATGACGGGTGTTATCCATGAGTTTGTCACCCTGGTCCTCAGATGCTATGGTGATGAATATCCTATGAAAAAACCACCCCAGACTAGAGGGAAGGTTATGGTAACTAGCATTAATAAGAGACCTGAGCCCAGAAACACATTTTTTTAGTCCCTTCTGGTAAAAGTATTTCCTCTTGTACTCTAGGTTGAATATTGACTCAAATGCAGTGGCCAAGTGATGTTCTGAATCTCAGATTCTCTCCTGCATTGAGTATGAGCTACAGTGCTTTGGGCCGTAGCAGCAACTCATAACAATGAGCAATAAAAAAATAAATTCCAACACATGTCGCGTTCTGCAAGGGTGTGGACTGAGCTTCAGTGCAAGCTCCTTGCAGGAGTGAAAGAAAGGCCTCCAGGCTATGTTGCAGTTTCTGAATGATGTCCAAGAATAAGTCCTAGTTCTGTGGTGAGTATATCAAATCGGGAGCAATTCTTTCCATTATATATTACCTCCCTAGTCATTATGAAATCATTTGGTATTCACTGTGATAGCACCAATCATTAATGCACTCATTTGGCATTCTTATGGCTTGTCTTATGCACTTCCCTAGGAATTCCATGGTAATTAACCATTAGTTAATGTAAATAGTAATGGACATTTAAACGAAAGTGTTACCAGGCAGGGTCAGTAGTAGCAGAGAATCAATGTGTTCATGAAATCAGCTACAGTCACTTCAAAACCCTTCTCTAATGGTAATGAAAGCCTAATAGTAAACATGTTGCTTAAACAGTATCAGGGGCTGTTGAAAACATTTTATGGCATTTCATCTGAAAACCGTATTCAGCATTCCTCCTCCTCCTCCAGCATCTCTAGAAGAGTGGACACATGGGCAGCCTTTGTGTTATGCAGCAAATAGTGAGGATTACTACAGAGTGTTTCTCTGCAGAACATTATATCCTACATCAAGTACACCAGCAGAGCCTCAGAGGTGCTGGCATGTTGCACAGGTCCTATGAGTGTTGGGTCACTGATAGGTTTAAATCAAGGAAAAGAACAATAAAGAAATGTGAGCCTATGAAAACTAGTTTTACTGTTTGCATGGCATCAGTCCTTGAATAAACTGAGGTAATGAAATGTAATAGAATGGGATCCAGTATAATACCTTCTTCCCTACCAGACTTGTATTTCTAGAGATATTTTAGAGCTGGAATTCACTGACCTTTGTACAAGTGACACAGATCTAGTTTTCTGGTAAGAAGACACATTATCATTGAGTGGAACTGTGAGGATAATTTCTTGCAGAAAGAAAAATTAGCAGAACTTGATGTTATGATAGATTATAAAAGGCCAAAAAATGTAACTTTTCAACCAGTGCACTAATGCAAATTATTATCGTGAGACAGAACTTCCTTTTGCCAACTATAACAGAAATATGAAGTTTTCACTGTCCTGTGGTGTGCTAGCCAGGGTTCCTGTAAATAACAATAATAACAAATCTAAGTGTACCTCAGGAACCTGGTCAGAATAAAAGATGTTTCTTCATTGGGTGGCCCCTTGGTAAACTTCATTAAAATAGTCCAAAACCAAAAAACACAAGAGCAGAGTGACTGAGCTTGTGGTATTTCCATCAGATCCCCTCAGTGCTTACAAGGCTATGGTTTTGCACATTCCAGCTTTTCAGCTTGCCACTCTGAATGGTCCCAAACTGTGAAGCACTTTGTGCAGAAATCCAGTTGTGAAATGGAAAACACAAGGAAAAATTTCATATTACCCTTCCTTTGAAACGAAATATTTTCATCCTTTGTCTATTTTAGCTTTTTGCTGAATGAAATGCAGTAGAAATCTTTAATTACTCAGAAAGTTCAGGCTTCATAATTTATATTTAATCTGGATTTAAAGGAGCATTTTCTGAACAGATGTGCTGGTATGCAAACACCTGCTGCTTCCTTTCTCCCGAGCATGCCTAATTTTAGTTACTTATTTATTTTTTTCTCCTCTTTGTTCCTGTTATTGTGGTTTCGTTTAGGTCTTTCTGATTCTGAACAATGCCTTTGCTCTTTAAACTCCACTAGACTTGCTGAATATCAAAAGACACCCTGAGGACCAGTAGGACTTTGAGCAGAGCAGATAATTTCTCTTCCTTAGGGGCTGCTCTTTTGGGGCTCAGGACAAATGGTCGTAGCCCATTTCATCCTGACCTCCTCACTATGCTGATCTCAGCCATAATGTTCCAAATGGAAAGTGATATCACCACTACCAGTGCAGGAATTGCAGCAGGTCCGCGGTCCCACTTGTGTTGAACTGGCTGCACTTACCCTATTCCTCAAGGCAGTCAAACTGGGCTGAAGAAGGAAATTTTTCTCATTACCAACAGAAGACTAGTGCAATGCGGTAAGTTTTTCATCACTTCTTTCTGAATCTATGCTACAAAACTGATCATAAATAGTTTCTGGGCGCAATAAAATTGGGAGCCAGCCTTCTAGAGCAAGAGGGGAGAAGTAGGAATCTGGCAGAGACTTTGGAGCCATCCCAAATATTGGGTGGTGGGTGGCAGGAAAGCGAAAGCCATCTGGTAGCTCAGATTTCCTGTATAAGGAGGTCCTCTGGTTTTGAAAATGTGGGCCTCAGCTCCTCTGGGAAACAAATGCTTGCAAAATGAAGAAGGAAATGTAATGGTTTGCCTGCAAATTTTGATACGTGATGCAGTAAAAGCAGGGTTTCTAATAATGACATTTCTACATTTCTTCATTATGAGTCATGAGTAAACATGACATTTCTGCAATGCAATCTAGATATGTGATCAAAGATTAAAATGGAGCCATTTTAATATTTTAATTATTTCAGCACTGTCAGGCTTCAGAGTCTGTTATGCCAACACCCAGTGCAGAGGAAATAATTTGTAACAAAGAATTTTATCAATTTTAGCTGCTTTTTTCTCCATGCGGATTGTGCGTGAATGGGTCATTATTTTCTCAGATTTGCTCATTATTTGAAATGATCCACAATGAATAATTTATACTAATATTTCTCGTTCTGCAGCTTCTTCACCACCAGTTTGTAGCTGCCTGGGCTAGTTTTGTCTGAACAAACATATCACATGGCCTCATTTCTGCTTCCAGGTTGGCTGATAGGTGCTTTGCTGGGTAGGGTGCTCCCATTTACAATTTTTATGCGTGCTCTCGGAAGATATGGCTGTTCTCCATTTAAAAATGCTATTTCCACAAGCAATCTTATGAGTCAATTCATTCATTATGATATTCATGGGGACTGAACAAGAGTGCAAACACAGCAAAGAGAATTCAAAATTTTATCCCAGGAATTATTTTGCTGATTTTCCTTGTTCCTTTTTTTTCATTTTGGAGCTCTTAGCGCACCCTGACACCAACTTTCACTAACAGACCTGTATAACTACTGGAGGAGTGCCAGTGAGTTTATCTAGGTGCAAATATCTTGTGAATGTGTATGAATCAGAAGGGAAAAGCTTTCTCAACAGCCAGTGGCTTACAAATTACTGATGTTTCAGTCCAGGGCCATGTGCTCCTAAAGGGTTAGGAAGAGGTTCCCCCAATAGTCCAGTAGTTTCAGGCATTTAACAGTGTCTCATGAAGTATTTGACTTGATAACCTGGGAGTAATCCCAGATGGCTGAGTATCCATCCTATTATCCACAAAACCTAGTCGTGTAATATGGGTAAGATGTGAGGATGACCCTTTCTTAATATGGTAAATCTAAAGAGCTCATCCCTAACACAGAAGAGATAAATCCTTCTCTGTTAAATCTGTGTGTCCTCTCCCTGCAGATCTTGCTTTTCACACCACCTGTGGCAATCAGTCCAAATTTCAAATTACCAATGAGACAATTTTACTTGTGTATTCCCTAAACCAATCCATTGATTCATGACCCTTTGTTCTGCAAATACTTTTAACCTAGCACTTTTATGTTGAGCAGAAGATATCAGAGGTAGGTGTCTCCTCCTCAGACTGCATAAGGCTTCCTACAGCAAAACTCAGTTTGATTTGTAAATTGAGCAGTCTGAATAATCAATTTTTTCATCATCTCTTCAGACAGTCATACAGTCCTCAAACATCCAAGGTCTCATGAGAGTGCTATCCCCCTCCATGATGCAAGTAAACCCAATCTTATGCTGGAAATGATCCATTTGTGGTTCATGTTTGGAAGTAATCCAAAACCAAAGAGATGTGGTTGGAGCAATCTGCCCATCAATTGACATTACTGAATAATTCCTGAATTCCTGGTCTGCCAGAACAGTAGCTTGCAGTGTGGCTCTGGCCATAAAACCAAGGGTGAGGATGAGGCTCAGGGTAGAGGGAATCACACATCTTGCTGCTTTATTTCATGATCCTGTGCCACATGGTGCACAGGGGCTCAAGTACGAGCCGAAACTGCTTTAGAGAACGCCTGCTCTCCATGAGTCACCGAGGGTGAGTCACACACACCGACACAGGATCAGAAAGCCTTCCATTTTGCAAATGATAAGTGATGATGATACTTAAGCAAGGGAGTCCACTGTGACTCTCCTATTCCAAGATGTGTCATTATAAACCTGATGGAGCGCCCGCAAAGAAAATACCGTGCTCCAACTGCTTTGTTAGTTGTCCTTTCCTAGATAAAAGGAACATCCATACACATTTTAAGTTTCACCTTCACATTCTTTTATGCTTTCATCCTCAGAGGGGTGACTATGGAAAATGTCTGTAATGCAGCTACATCCATCCATCAGCCTAGCTTTCCCTGCTTCATCCCAGTAATAGCCAATACCAGTGGTTATGCAGAGCCCTACAATGGTACCTCCAGGAACAAAAAATGTGGCTTAGAAAGATTTTTTTTAAATTACTAAAGAATATTTTTTCATTTTCCATCCTCTGCAGATGTCATTTTCTTCTGATGAGTACCTCTAAATTTTGCCCTTGAGTCATTACACACAGTGTAAGTAAGACGTTAAATCCAACAGGCTGTTCTGGCCACCAGATGGAAAAGTTTCCCTTCAGCACCCACAAAACCATACATATGTAAACACAAATCTCATTATATATTAAGTATGAATATCTAGGTATACCTGTAAGTGTCTGTAATCACATATAAAATAAAATAAAGAACACATCAAAAAATGCTAAGGTTCACCAGAAAATGGGCAAAATATAAGGAATCAGTATTAAGGTAAGCAACAAACTTTTATTTGGCTTCTTTCTGCGTATGTGCCATAGCACAGTCCTTAATTACATTACTATGTCTTATTTTTCTTCATTTTTTTCCTCATCTATGGAAAACAAGGCTTACGAAACAGGGCTATTTTTCAATATTATATTTTAGCTTTATCCAGCATGTGGCTTCATGCACTGTGCAGCTCTGCACTGGGTACAAAATTATTGTTTTCTTCTCTCCTTCTTGTGAGAACATCATAACAGTTTTTTATATTTTTTGCTGCATTTAATATTATACCTTCATGACACAACTGTGAAGAAATGTGAAATCATTGTCTCTGGTTTACATGCATAAAAACTGAGGCAGAGACTAATATGAACATTCTCAAATGTGTCACTTAATTTGGTATTCCCAACTCAAAAAATTACAGTCTGATTTTTAGAGTGTTTGGCATGTTCACAATCCTTTCTCTGTTCAGAGTAGAGATCATCTTGACCTCGCACATATTTGCAGGAAGTCTGCAGCTCTAACAACCAGATCTCTGACCCAAAAAAATCAGGCTTCCCATGGAAGTAACTTGCCTGCCAACAGATGAAATCTCTGGACATGAAGCCTCTGGACATCCAGTTCTGCACGATGCCCGCCTTTGACAGAGCTCTACACCCGCTTTCCTTATTCCATGCACGAGACATCTATTCATTCCCACAACACAAGCAAGGAGGATGCCCGCCTACAGTTACCACATTGCTCAGATACATCACCAGAGCACACGATGTCCTTTGCAGCAAACCAGACATGGGTCCTAAAATGAAAAGTAATGACATCATAGAGACAGTGCTATGCAGATTAGGAGCTAGGGTGGTGATTAAGTTGCAGACACAGTGTCTGGAATTTTGTGACATTCTTCTTTTGAGCTCTCAGCCACAGTGTAATGCATATGTCATTGTTCTTAGGCTTATTTATATGTTTTGCCCAATTCCAAATTCTTTGGTTTACCTTTGTTAATTTCTTCTAATTTTCTGTTCCTTCATTGCACCCATGATGGAACAAAGCCAGTTCTCAGTATGGAAGTCACTACATAAACAGCTTGGACTTGATGGGGCCCAAACAACCGGCAAGGGAATCCTCCTACAGGCCATGTTTAACAGCATTAACTTCAGCCGTTGATATCACTGCAATCTATAGGTCTCCATTCCAGATGGGTTGGACCATAAAACAGAATGTTACCAAAAGAAGCAAAATTTGAAAATCCAGCCCACAAAATGTGTGATTTCTTTTGACACGACACTGTTGAACCTTTCCATTTTCATCTACCTGCCTCTTTGCAGGGCTCCTCTACAAGGTGTCTGCATTGGAAAGCATGTATTACATGCATAAGGTTCTTCTCATGCACTCCCTAGGGTGGAGACTATCACTGAGAATCGCAAAAGAGCCCCACTTGCCTTCATGGTGGTGGGGTATCTGAATCCCTGATGCAGCTTTGTAAATCTTGACTTGCAAACGCAGTTGTTTGAAAACTATGACAGTCTGCCTTGGTGGTGATATGAATAATAATGATAAAATGCAGCATATATGCATTGGTCATTTAATTTAGGTTTGACTGGAGACTTAGCAAGCCCATCTTCCAGAAAAATTGATTGCCTGTGAGCAGTGCAAAGGTCTCAGAAAGAGACCTTCCTACTATTGAGGTAGGATCAAACCAGGATTACAGTGATGTGTACTAAATTTAAAAAATAATAAAAAACCAAACATGAAACAACAACAAAAACCAGCTCAACAATGTGCTTGATGAGCTTAAGACCTGCAGGAAAATATTTAATACCACACAACAATGAAAGGAATTGGTACAAAGCATAAATGGCAAAGCAGTGAAAAGAACTGACACAAAGCATACTGGCATGTACAGCAACACCCACACAATCAAAAGCATTCAAGGAAATTAAAAAAAATAATCAAATGACTAAAGATCTAGCTATGCAAGGGAGTTGTATAGCAAAAGTAATCTCCATCCACAGCTATCCCAGGGATTTGAATTAGCAGGAATTTCAAGAATAGGTTGAATCAGTTGTCAAAAAAAAAAAAAAGAACATTAATTAGGGGGAGAAAGAGAACTCAAAAATACAATCAAATACCCCACTCAACCTTTTAGTTCATCTGTATTTCGGTAGACACATTTAGAGGTGCATTTGACCCCAAAACTTTGAGGGCTAGATTTTGGGGTGCTTCAAAATTGGTAAGATATCACAGAAAAGTTTGTATTTGGCCTCAGTCCCAAGCAAAAAAAATCTAAATCAAATCCTTTCCAAATTTTGGCTCTGTTTGATTTAACATCCCAGTTTGAATCCAAATCTATACTAAGTCTTTACTTCTGTCACTTCCTATCATGTCACAAAAGAAGAGCATACATCTGGATGCAATGTAATAATGAGACCAAACATAACAAATGCTGCAATGGCTACCTTTACAACTTAAATGCTCTGGGTTTTTTGTGTGATAAGCTATGCACTGGGGATTTTTGGAAATTCAGGGCATAAAATGCAGGAATGTCCAATGAGCCCCATTCAGTTCCATGACAGCATTTGTCTCTTAGTTACAGCAAGGGTAATATTATCAGCACCAAGCAACCCAGAAGAAAATTATCAATTGGTTACCAAGAAACCTAATGATTTCATCAATATTATTTTACCAGTTTCAAAGGTCATTTGGAGAAGTAATGCCACACGAAATGTGCTTGTGAAGTGGGTGATGTGTGGGTGGCTGTTAAGGGTCAACACTTCATTTCTCATTTCTTTAATTGATACTTCTGAATGAGTATTAATTGAGCTGCAATGAGAAGAGTGTGCAGTTTGACAATGCAAGTGACAGGATGGAAGTGCCATTTGCAGAGTGTATATAACCACAGCTAACACCCTCAAAGTGTTAATTCCATTTTATGTCTTTCACATTTAATAGCAAATTTGCCATTTAATCTTTAAGACAGAAGTTACTTATTCTCAATCTACCTCTCACTTGCACTGATATAATCTCACGCCACTCAGACTGGCCTGTGGCATGAAGCACATCACACTTTCAAATCAGGTCCATTTTTTCATTAGCTCATATCCTTCCTGAGATGCCCTCCTTTACAGATGGCTGATCAGCAATCAACACTAGTTTGTTTCAATCAGAAAAGCAGCCGTAACTTCTCATTTAAAGACTGTTCCTGGAGAAGCGCATTAGTCGAAGGCATAAAGCTGGCACTGGGGCAACAGTGACTCTCACAACTGATTTCTTTTAGGATTTTTTTTAAAGAGATAGACCTCTTTTTATGTGGAGACCTGTTTTTTATTTTAAAAGGAAGCATAATGAAATCCATGCCTTTGCATGGGAGCTCTTCCTGTAGCATGGGCAGGTGCCAATAGACTGTAAATCTGAAGAGTGAATACAAAAGGTAGCAAAAGCCCAGGAGGAAGCCAGGGAATAGTTCCCATATGTATGTGCTGACACTTTCTCCCTCTCTGTTCCTCCTCCAGCAGTGCAGTGTGTTGCCCTTTGAGCCTACTTGACTGAGGTTAAGCATTTACACTTTTTCAGAGGACAGTCAGTCCACTCAGGGAGATACTGGCTTTCATAGCAGGAGTCTTCAAAATTATTTCCTCTCTGCTTGGGCAGCTCAAAAACACACGTGCACAGAAGCAAAGGTCAGATGTCATCCAAGTGGTGTAAGAGTGCCAGCTAAATGCTTGGGATATATTTTTATATTGGCCTCAGCTCAGCCTCCAATTCTGCAGGAATCTATTTGGCACCCACAATTCTCTCCAGTGCATTAACCCTGGGTGCAAGTGATAGGATTTAGCCTTCCAGAACTGACTAGTGGGTGCAGTCAGATAGCTAGATAACTTAATGATATCATTTGCACTCACAGGTAACTACTAGGTAGAAAAGAAACCTGGAGTTGCTGGAAAAAGACAGAAAAAGAGACAGAGGTCTTTTTCCTCTCTCTCCCCACCCTCCCGAACCAGGTTTCTTGTATTCAGTGAAGAATTGCTTTTTAGCTTGCAGTCCTGAAAATATAGAGCTTCTCATTGCTTCTTTCCCTGTGTTGGCCATTTGCAGTTGAGTGCATCAGTCTCCTGCTCAGTCTTTCTCCTTCTGTTTGCACAAGCTGGCAATCCACAGCCTACCCACCTTTCTTTCCGTACTCCCTGCTTTCTCCCCTTTCATATCACACACATACCTGCTTTTATATTTGAGCTCATCCTAGTGGTAGCTTTTGCCTATTCCCATCTGCCCCTACCCTTCTGGTTTTTAATTGCTTGTTAATTCTGTATGGCATTTTTCTTTTTTTCCCAACTGCTGATTATTTTCTGATACACTGTTTTTTTCAGCCAGATCATCTTTTACCCACTAATTGCCCTATTCTCTAGGCCTTTACCCACATCCCTTACTTTATTCTCCCTTTCCCTCTCCCAATTTCTTCCATGCAACCAAACCTGCCTTCAAAGAAACTGAGGAGAAATCTGTCTCCCCGCACCTTGCCCTGGTTGATGTTTTTACACCAGAAAGTATGTGTGATGTCACTCACATGTCATCATCTCATCCATGATTGCAGGGGGATGGCATTGGATGGTGATTGCTTCACAGGCTCATGGAAGCAGTGACTAAAAAAAGACCTCTTCACTAACTGAGTTCTGTGGATTCAAGGAATAGACACAAAGAAACTAAATTAATAAAATGGTGCTGGTAAAACCTGCATTGGCAAAACACATTCTGGCAAGCCAGACCTTCTCTAACCAGTGGGTGTAGACCCACCTTGCATGCCTTCTTCAGTTTCCATGAACTCCTGCTACTTTATACCTAAACCAAATGTGAGCTGAGTCCAAAGATACTCTGAAACTTAATTACTACTCCAGTTTAGTATGAAGCCAGTGCTCAAATGGCTGAATTATACCATTTGGAAAGGACAATTGGTTATTACACTTATCAGATTGTTTGTGACAGGAATGGGTTAATTTTCCTAACCTTTTCTGTTCTTGTTCCACTCACAGGGTTGTCAAAAGGATGGATAAACGTGTTGCTATTTTCTGGTTTTGTTTCAGTGTCTATCACAAGAGTGGACCAATTTCATACCATTTGCTGCTTTCATTACTGTCTCAGGGTTGTCACAAGAATTGATAAATTTCAGACTGTTTTTCTTGTCCTCATTACAATCTTAAGGTTGTCATGAGAATGAATTGATTTTGTGCCATTTTCTGTTCTCATTACAGTCTTTGTCATGAGAATGGCTTCATTTGGGGCCATTTTTGTTCCTGTTACTTACAATCTTTTGTCACAAGAACAGGGATTATTTGATGAAAATGAGAAGACAGCATCTCAGACACTGAGATTCAGGGATAACTTGTTCTTGTGACAGAGATCATAACGAGGACAGAAAGCAGTACAGAATGTATCCATTCTCAGGATGATTTTAAAGGTTGTGATTTTATGACCCTGATTGTGCCAACTGGCTTTGCCAGGAGATTTTACCATTTTCACTGTAGTAACCACTACTTCCTTCAGGCTGCTGGTAGATTTCTCACTACTCAGCAAGGGAAGATATATTTATACAGGGGCTATGAGAAGTATTGCAGATGAGCAACACTGGATAGGCTTTGGTATCCACAGGGACACATATTTCAAACTCCAACTGGAATTTCAGGAGCTTTTCACAGGATTCAGGTAGGAGTCACCACTATGAAGGCAGTCATCACTGTTGCATCTTGGAGGGTTAAACACACAGGAGAGATGTGTTTGAGTGTCTGCATGATTTTGGGTTTGCCTATGTTGCCTGCATAGCCAGCTTGATCTGAGAGCTCTGGGACCCTAAGTTCAAATGAAGGTAAACCAGTGACTGAAAACGAGTGCGTACAACTCAGCTAAGAATGAGTTACTGCAAATGGCAGGGCAGAAGTGAGAGATCAAGGCATGTACAACATCCAGAGCCCAGAAAGCCAAGAAGTAATTATTGCATTCTCAAAGGTGATCAAAGAGAAGCAGCAGGAAATGTTAAATAAAGGAGAAACTTATACAGCACATGAGAAAGGAGTGGGAATGCAAAGGCATCACAGTTAAACTGAAGCTATGGACAGGGAAAATGAGAAAGTAGTTTTGGAGGAGGGGACAAGAAGCTCCACCAGAAGAAAGAATGCTAAGGCATAGCTAAACACTCAAATGCTCAAATTTGGTTGGTGCAAGGCAGAGAACTGAAAGAAAGGACAAGAAAAGGAGAGAACTAAAGAAGAACACTTATCACCATGACAGGATGGACCAGGGAGCTCTGAAGAAGGTGCATGTGTTTACCAGACACATTTTTAGTTATGTTAAGCAAGTGGCAAGCTACTGCTTTGAAAAACCTTGCAGTAATTGCTTTTGAGCTTGCCATCTTTTATTTTGCAGCAACTATGGTTTTATTCCTGATTTTAGACTCCTGGTTCCACCAGAAATGGAATAGAGGATCTATGTATGGTATTCCCTTTGGCAGGCCTCATAAGATAGATCCACAGGAAAAGAAAAGGTGACTTGGGAGCCATTGCCATAAGGGGGATTCAAGCTGTGAACCAACCCAAAAGGAGATCATGCAAATGGGAATACACCACTGGAACTGCTTGGATAATCATCTCGCAAAGCTGTCTGGGAAATCATCAGAAAACCCATCTGAAAATAAGTGTACCTGAGCAGTGAAAGACATCACCAGTAAAAGGAGAGTGAGGGGGATGGACATTCCCCGCTGTCTAAGTAAAATAAAGCAGGAATGCTGCAATAAATAGACCTGACAGATGACACCTGGTATTTCCTGGGCCAATTTCTATGAACGTTTTATTGATCTTTTACATTCTGATTTGTCCATCAGAGCCTATGATCCTTTGCTTTGTCTGTCCCATACCTCCTCCCCTGCCCCCACTTTTACCATATGTACCTAATCTCACTGCTCTGTCTACCATCTGCCATTGTTTGAAGTACATGGGAATATAAGTTTAATCATAAAAATGGTGGCCCTGCCTGTGTATACTATACGAATGTTCAACTTTCAGAAGATGAAGTGACCTCCAAATGGCTTACTGCTTTTCATTAATTTCTCTGTATAATTGAACACTTTTCGGCATCTCATTTAACAAACTGTTAAGCTCCTTATTGCACAGAAGGGCCATGTGATGCACAGGGATTCTGAAATGCTTCCTCTCATTCACAGTTCTCCTACTAATATCCTGGGCATTATTAGTAGTTCACAAAGCCAGCACATTTTCTTTTTGATAAGTGTCCCTGTTCTGCCCTCCTTTGTCCACCTCCAAATGCCTCCTAGTACTTACAAAGAATAAAGCCGTGCTGCCTAACTAGCCTGGTGCTTTGGATTGCTACCCCTACTCACTCAGATGCCTGTAAGGGGATGTACTTATATCATGAAAGATAAATCCCAGCTAGAAATACAGGTCCCTGACAACCTAATCACTGAAACCCTGTCAAGTAACCCCTAATTTTAAAGCAAGTGGTTAATTCCCAGCAAATTGATTTATGCACTGTTTGAGGTTTGGTGAGTTGTGTTGTTCATCTGTTATTACCATGAACTCAGCTCAGCCTATTCATTTAGACCACTGACACAACACAGTGCATCTCCCAAGAAAATTTCCTTTGTCAGCACATCTAGAATTTGCTAATTAAATCAACAATGACATTATTCACTTTCTGAAAAAAGCAACTTCTCTCTCCTGCCCCTCTTAATACACGTGTGTGCATAAACATGCACACACCCAAGCGTGGTTTTTCCACAAATGTACACAGTTCAAAACTTTGAATTATCTCTATTAACTGTTTTAGTCAGCTGTAGATCATCTGGTCATCTCAGTAGACGTGCTTTCTATATGCCTATAAACTCAGTAACCTCTAACGTGTGTGAGTGTGTCTGTGTGTGCGTGTGCATGTGAATGGGGCAACAGAGGGAGCCGTATGATGCTCATAAGCAATCATGGGTCTCACTTTTTCAGAGCACACCTCACAGTGTGAATTTCGATAAAATGATAGGGTTGGCCAGCAACCCCCCCTTTTCTCATCTGTGTTATTGCAGATGAAGTGAATTCAAAACACAAGACAGGTCATCCCCCAAGCCCTGTAGTTATGGGTCGATAATACCACTGCAACTCTTTGTACTATTTAAGGTGCAGACAATAGGAGAACATAGAAATTAGCCTTTTTTGAGCCTCCAGTAAATTTTTTAAAGAATTCTTATCTTGAGAGGTTAAAAACTCGGAATAAGTGACCAAAATAAATCTATCAATGCTCAGACTCCTGCTCCCCTAAGTGTTAGGTGCCATTGAAGGAAGCCTTTATCTGCACATAGATATGCCCCAGCAAAGGCCCTTGGTTGTGCTTGGGATACTCTTTGCCTTGCAGAGCCACCTTAATTTGATAGTACCTTCCGCTGGGGGCACAGTATGGCTTTTACCCCCATGATGAATCCCATGTTTCCTCAGCTGCTCTACAGACCACTGCCTTATTACAGCCAGGATGTTTGCAATGCAGCTGAGGAGAGAGGTGTCTGCAGCGACCTATCTCTGGCTCAAAAAGGTATTCTTGATTCTTGTGGGTCACTTCCCCTCTGTGATAGGTGCCTCATCCCCTATTTCCAGACCAGGACATGTCCATTCTTACAAGGAAATAAACAGGAACGTGACAAGGAATTGGGAAGTTGCTTAAAAACCAAAGGGCTCTATCACTCTGGTCTGTACATACATAAACCAGAGTGTGGCAACTCACCTCCATTACCCTCAGCCCCTAATTGCAGGATAGCAGCTGGTTTTTTATCCTTATGAAGACTGAGTTAAAAGCAAAAATTTCACTTTTCAAGATAAACTGACCCTCAGTAGGCTCAGGAAAATAAAACCAAAAAGAAACACTAGACACCATGCCATAACCTTCCTTTTCAAAGACAGGGGTGTGCAGGGGTATGCTGCATACACATACACATACACCTACACCTACACCTACACCTACACCTACACCTACACCTACACATACACATACACATTTGCTGTCTATCTACTGTCTTCTGGCTGGAAAAGACTTTTCAATATCGCTATTTATGACTGACCCATTTGTGTTACTACTGAGACATAAGTGGTGCATGGTACCACCCCTTCCAAGCAGGTCTTGAGGTAACACCTCCTTAATCAAATCCAAAGTATCCTCAATTCTTTTCATTCCATTTAATTCTGTTTATTGAAGCCATTTAATACCCTTGTTTAGTCAAATACAGTCCTGATGTATGCTCTTGGCCCGCTGTGGAAAGGTTACAGCATTTCATGCTTTCATTCTTCATATCTGAAGCAGCCGTGCAGTTTTTCCACCAACTCATTGCTTGCTAATGAACTTTTTTTTTTTTAAGCAGCCTGTCATTTTGTTTAATGTTGCAAAATAAGGCAGTCTTTAAGTGGGATCTGATTTTGCTAAGAGATGTCTAAACTTAAGTAAGATAATGGATGTAACAAAATACCACCAAATATGACAGCTTTGTTCTGCCAATGTAATTTGCTGATTCTGGAAACCAAACGCAGAACAGTCTGTGCCAGTCTTAGAAAAGAGGCTTGTTTGACAGATATAAACCTGCTTAAATATCAGCATACACTACATTAAATAGCAGACTTCTGCATTCATTTGTGGGTTTTAGTCACTTGTCATAACACAGGGTTTTTATTTTATTTAAAATGCCTCATTGCTCCTATCACTCTGGTGCCCAAATGTAGTTGGCTGCTTCCTCCTGCCCCCCACACCTAAAGCTGGAAGGGGAAGTTTCTTGGCAGAGACACCAAACTCCCCTAATTATACTAATCTTAAAAATCATACCTACTTCTTCATTCATTTCAGAAAAAAAAGGTTTCTGTCTGCTGTGTTGTGGAGAAACTTTGGCTTGGACTGATTGTGTTCTTTCTGCAGGTAAAGAAAAAATATATATGTTCAGAAAGGAAGTTTAGGAGCACAAACAGTTCAGCAATTGCTGTTTTTTTCTTGTTGACTATGTGACATTTAGAGATGCCCCTAGAATCATGAAACAGAGCCACCAGTATTTCCTGGTAGTCAGACTGTCAGTGGTCTGTAACAACATCTGCACGCAGTTCAGATTCAGAGTTTTAAAGTACGTGACCAAAAGTTGTTGGATTTACCAAGCTTCTGCACTCACTTGGATCTTTTTAATATCTTCCAACACATACACATGTATAGACATACCAGGCTATCTTCTGTTTACTTGCTATTGACACTTCCACATTTATCAGGCTTATTTCACCCTACCTTAGTCCTTCTGTCCACAGACTGCTTCAACAGTCTCTTCCTCCTCTCTGCAGTTCTCCCATATTGCTTTTTTACTCTCTCCATTTTTCATATTTAAAGTTTTAAGATGTTTGGACCTTGGTTTTTAACAGCAACGTATTTCTTCACTTAAGCATTTTTAAGGTGCTTTTGACTGTCCAGGTGCCGATTCTGACACTCTCAAGTAAAATTAACTGTAATTGTCACATATTGCATGTTGCCAATATTTCCACAGTAAATTCTGCCCAGGAATGTGACGTTGACAACCCTTTCTCCTGCAAAGGAGGTGTGTTCAAAATGATCACCCATGTTATAACTCTCCTGCACTCAGACCAGCCTTATGCTAGTTTGCCTTTCAGACACTTCAGATAAGAACATTAAATGATGATGTTTTTTAGATCAACAAAAATTAATAGTGCTATGAAATTTCATCTCACTGAAGGATATGCATTTAAATGTGTTCTCCTGGCCCCACAGAAAAGAAAAGGATTTTTCCTAGAGACCTGAATTTCACTTTAATTCTACTCTTACTTACATGGATTAAGCTCAGTGAAATCATAGGTTTTTAATTTTCTTGAATCAATCAACTTATAAGTCTTTTGTTTTAATAGCAAATTAAGCTATTTTTAGGTTTAATGAGTGCTTTGTGGGGGGAACTATATAATAATTAAAATGAAAGACAAAAGTAAATCTACCCCACAATTTAGAGTTGCATCCCTCAATCCAGAAAATATCTTTCATATTCTGGCATAGAGCAGATATTTCTGTTTGCGTCACTGGTCTTATTTTGCAAGTGTACGATGTTTTAAATGTAAATTAATAAAGGAATTAAGCCAAGACCTCTTCAGAAAACCAAGTCACTACCAGTCTTCTCTTTCCCTGTCCCACTAAGACTCACGTAGAGTCAGTGGCTTATTCATGCCTCTTCTTTCAGTCACATAGCAGAAGGAATCATGAGACCCTACCTTGGCTGCTGAGGCTGTTGTAACTGTCCTGTCTAAATAGGGAAATGAAAAGCCCCAAAAGGCTGAATACAGAATCGTTATTCTGGCCATGGTGTCATCTCTGGAGACACTGTTATTCTTCCCCAATGGGTAAGACATGTTAGGTTTACTAATTTTGTTGACGAACCTGACAATGTCAAACACCCTGCAACTGGTGGAGCTCTGCCTGTGAAAAAGTGTGGGGGACACGGCGCAGTTTGGACAGGTACAGCACAGAGGAATGAGACCCTGGAGTAAGTCACTTTTCTCTCCCAGAGGGGCACTGGTGAAACACAATGAAGGTTCCCACCCTAATCTACAAGCATATATTAGGCAGGACAGAGGGTGCTGGGTGGAGGCAGAGGGTTGGCCTTTAAAGAGTAGACCTTAAAATCCGTGAGGTTTTCACACCACAAGAATTAAACTGTAGGAGAGATTGGGATCACAAAACGAAACACTTTAAGCACTGTGTCCTCTGAAAAGAACAGCTATTCAGATTAGATATTGATAGCATGCCTATATTTATAGCCACTGCTAAATGACCCAAGATGAATAATTGTCTTTGATAAAGACAAACCTTGTAATTTTACACATTCTAGCAAAATTGCAAATTCCTGGTAACCTAGCAATGGGATTCCTTACTTCATTTTAAAGTAGTAAACCTCTCTCTCATTCTGCTTATAAATTTCCTGTGCCTCACAGCCTTAGGATAGAACATCTTTATTACTATTTAAGTCCGAAGCATGAGCAAAGCATATTTTTGTGAAATCTCAGTTTCTTCTGGAAAGATTTCCTGGAAGTTTTGACACTTGTCATTTTAGGAGTGGCCAAGGTGAGGAAGAAAATTCTGACTTGACACAGCATAGAACATGTCTGAAGGTCAATTTATTTTTGTTCTGGTAGGAGCCTGTAGGAACCATGAAAATTCAGTGGTGCTGGCATATTTTCCTGAAGACTGACAAATCCTGGAAATTTTAGGTTAATTGGAGCAGTGACAATGAAAGACAAGTTCCTTTTTTTAACCCTTCATGTCTTCAGCACCCACAAACCATGCACTGGAAAAAAATAAAGTTGACTCCACATGTGAAACTCTAAGGTATGGTTCCCACTGATGTAGGTGAAACTGACAGAAGAAGAGATAGGGGAGAGGCCTTACATTATTTTCCCACTGGACATTACTTTTAACTATTAAAACAGCAAAATCTAAGCATATGGTAACATCTGCTGGTTAGTGACTCAAAAGTGAGTCCCACAGACAGATATAAAGATGATTAGTGAGATCTTTGCCTTTATTTTCCAAAGGATCCCAAAAACCTAGCAGCACTGCTGGTCTCTGACACACATGGAAATTTGCTACTCAGAATCCTATGGGGAAGAAAATGCACTTTATTACTAAAACTATTCAGAATAATCCATCTTTTTTGAAGGCCAAAACTGAGAGAAGCTATTTAAAGTGAATTTAATGTGACTTCCACTGTAGAGGATGGGAAGCCAAAAGCAGAAGTAAAAAAAAAAAAAATTAATGCATGCCAGGAGTCAGAGAACCACCCACTCATCCAGGCAAGCCAGAGAAGAGTGCAAGAGACACAGCTGCCAGATAAAATACATTGCAAACCAAATGAGTTCCAAAATATTGATGATCACAACCATCAGCTGAAACAGGACAACCAAGAGAATTTAACTACAAGTGCAGTCTAAACCTGAATTTAAAAAATGAGGGCTGACTGCTCAGGTCACACAAGCATCATCACCAGGTATCCAAGCAAAATAGAGTTTTATTCCTGTATTTTTATTCACACCAAGTCATTCATACTATACAAATTATCCCATTGAATTCAGCAAGTCTACATGAGTATCCTATTCAAAATTATTTGAGGCACTAGATTTGAGTCCTAAGTGCGTTGTTCCCTTTCAGTCTCTTAGAACACAGAGCAGGAAAGAAGGTGGATGACACAGAAAAGGGGTAAGAGTAGGCATCAAGTTGAGAGCTCACGACGAGTCCAAAAACAAAGTCTCCCCCACAGGTTCCTGGGGGAAGGACTATCTCCTGGATTCCCTCTCACCTGTGGAGCAGTTTCAGATGCACCACTGGACACACACTGGGCAGGATGCCTCACTTCTCACCACATGACACTCCTGGTGATCTAGCAGAGCTGTGTTGCTGCCACACAAAGGGGAAAGTCCAGACCTAAAACTGCATCTCCTAGTTCTTGGCTGACCAACAGCTTTGGAAGGGGACCATGATCCAGTACAGCTTCAGAAAATTGCAACAGCTGCAGACCCACCAGACGGAGGGTTTACCAAGGACAGCCATCATCAGAAAACCTGTTGGGGCTCCAGATGTCCTGGGTATCATACAGAAAACTGCCTGCACACTAAGGTATAGAATCACAGAATCATAAAGGTTGGAAGATGCCTTCAAGATCATCTTGTCTAACCATCAACCCAGCACCACCATAATCACCCCTAAACCGTATCCCCAAGTGCCATATTCAGATGCCTCTTAACACTTCCAGAGATGGTGACTCCACCATGTCCCTGATCAAATTATTCCAATGCCTGACCACCCTTTCAGTGAAAGTTTTTTTCTAATATCTAATCTGAACCTTCCCTATAGAGCAGATATGAAGATAAGAGGCTGTCATAACTCTTGCCCTCTGCACTTCTGGTGATCAGCAAGTCTACTTCTTCCACACTGGACCTCATTCAGCTTTACACAAGCCTTTTCACACAGTCATCAAGGGTGCAGGTATTTGGATCCTGCTTTGGAAAAACATGTATTGGCCAAAACTCCCTTCAATTACACCAATAAGAGCACTCTCATCTCTGAAGTCAGCTTCAAACTGACTGGTATGAGGTAAAAATGCTTTGGTGCTGTAGGAGGGCTATTTGTTCATCCTTCAAGGCAGGTAGGCCAACATTCTAGTACTTTGCTGTATGAGGGTCTATAACTTGACTGAGGTAGTGAATGCTGTTGTATCATTATCAGAGGGAATTTGATTCATTAAGACTGAAGGATGGTACCAGTAAGGATTCTTCTTGAAGCTTACAGAAAAGATAACCTCTCCTCTCTTAATTAAAACACCATGTGTAATTAATTATTGTACAACACACATATATATAAACTATTAGTCTTCAAACCATGTTTCAGTGTTCATTTTAGCTTTCTTCTCTCCAAATCCTCAGAGAGATATTTGTGGCTACAGACCCATTTGCAGGTACAAGGTTTTTGGTTGCTGTTACCTTTTCAGTTCAGCATTTCCAGTGTGACTCCCAGAGATGATGGGAGTGCTCTCCTCACCTAACCCAGGGTCTTCCAACTCCAGCATCAGGAGGTAGACAAGTGAGTTTGCATCTGTGCTGAAGGCAGCTCGGGGATTAAGGGCAATAATATTTCACCTATACTTGAAGAGCAGAACGAGGGCAATTGGAACACCTTGCAGCTGGGTACTTCATGGGTTTGGCATAGATATTCAGAAAAATTAACAGAAAATAACTTTTGGACATTGGTGCCTCTTATGCTTCAGTATGGTACAGTATTGTCTAGGTTTTTTCCTGGAAAACTTTTACAGACATTGGAAAATGGCAGTTGATAATGCTGGGCTCCCAAAGGGTTGTCAGAGACCTTTCTTCTAGTCCTCTTAACCTAATTTTTGCATTACACTTGCCACTTTGACCCTGACACAGAGCAGGAATGTGTGATCAAGGTTACTTTGCCATAATGCAAACACTGTATTTTGTCACAAACATAAAATAAGGTGACCCCTGAGATAGTAGGGCTGCAATTCAAAGACTCTTCTATTTGTCCTAGTTAATGAAGAATAAAATGTATTAGTCTGTAATGGAGAGAATTTTTGGTAACCTTCCTGCAGGAGATACCCAGAGTGAATGTCCTTTATCAGTTCAGTAAAAAAGGCTTATAAACATGTTTCCTTTAAGCCTATGTACACAATAGGGAAAACCATATAATGGAAGTGGATTATTCAGAAAAATGTTTTGCTGAAAACTTGATAAAAAGGTTTTGGTCCCATGGCAGAAAGCTTAGTTACAAAAGAGGAAAAAAGGCTGCTCACCACTTACAGCCCCTTATCTCGCAGATGTTATCAAGGTTTCAGTTCAGCCTTACCAGCACTGTAAGCAGGAAGGAAGAACTTCATAGGCACAATTACACCCTGCAAATTTCCACCCTTGAGCCTGAAAGTGTGTCTCACTCCGGGGAGTCCCAAACAGTTTAGTTCAACACTGGTAAAAATATTATTGCCATTAGCAATATGGATTTTCCAGCTAGAAAGGAATTCCTTTTGGCAAGGACCTGCACCATGCAGCACACACGGATGTCCCTACAAAGGAGGCAGGATATTTCCCCTCACCTTTGCTCTCTTACAGTGGTGCCTGGTTTTCCCAGGGAACCCAGCACTTGGCTCCTCTGCAATCCTGACTCCAAACTCTGCCAGCCCTGGCCCTTGGAGCCTGCTTTGAATGGACGATGAACCATTCCTGTAGTCAACTGTGATCTTCATTGAAAAAATGAGGCAGATACCCTTTTTAATGAATGAAACACATTCCCTTTTATTATAGTGGCTCAGACAAAATAAAAAAATGGGGGCGGAGAGAGTTCTAATAATTCAGGTATGATTAAAAAGAGGATATTTACTGGCTTGTAGGCCTTGGGGAGAAAAAAACAATGTGGCAGCATAGTTTCTATATACATCCCTAGGGAAAAGTTCAAGAAATAAGAAAATGCATACAACCATTGTTCGTGTGCATTATGCAAGCTTTAAAAAAATAGATAGGGCTGAGTTTCAGAGTATCAGGAAAAGTATTTGGGCTGCATTTAAGTGAGAAGGATTAGCTTGCATGATGTTGATTTATAAATGGCAACAACCAATCCCTTATATTCTCTCCTGCAGCCATCTCTCCTGCACAGTAATTCCCAATGTTCCCTTTTGAAAGCCCTTGATACTCAGTTAGCCCCGAGGTATAATGTTTGATAATATAACTACTGCTTCTGTCACTGCGTTTTGTACAAACGCATTATATGTGGCCCAGAATGGTAAAGATTTATGTATGGGTATGGAAAATAAAAATCAGCATTGATTAAAAGCCCCAGATAGACCATCCAATCCCGCCCAGAGAACATCAGTTATTTTGCATTTTGACGTGGCGATTGATAACTCATAAATGCAAGCAGGAATGACAAATGCGGATGGAAACTGGCTTTGACAAAAACGATAACAGTATCAGTCTCGAGGGGCGATGGAGGTATAAGCAGGAGCTGTTTAAAATATTTAATCATTTTATGAAGGCTGCAAGATGTTGTTTGACCCTGAAGGAGTGTGAATGTCACATGGATCAGAAATTGCCAAGTCTTTGAAGTGAAATAAAAAAAATGGTGTTATTATAGATCCTTCTTGACATCCTATCATTTTTGTATAGGATTAAAAATATGTATACAAAGCTCTAGATAAAGGACTCCGGCAAAAGATGTCTTGGTTGAAGGGAAAAAAAAAGTAAAGACATACTGTTGTGAATTTTTACTTCAAAATCCCAAAGCGTCTCTTTTATATTCTTCTGGAATGGCATGAATAGAACCAGCAGCCCCCTAGTAAAAAGACTCCTTTGGTTTTTAACTACAGGGTAAATTACGCTTTACTTTTGTTACCTTGGGTCTGACTTTTGGTCTTCAAAAGAAAATCTTTTTTTTTTCCCCTTGTACTTAACTGAGCAATGGGTATTGTGTGTGAATGTATGTAAGTATATCCATATGACCCCTAGCTGTAACATCACATTAAACATATTTATTTTATTATATACATGTACAAAGGTATGCAATGTGCAAGGTGTGGGGTTTTTTTATGGGAGAGGGAGGAACTGGCAACTCAACAGTGAATTGATACACTTAATTCTTATCTACATTTGTGTTTTCAAATTTTCCAGGTCTTCCAGAAGACCTGGAACCTAACCAGTCAAGAAAAAGTACCAAAGCCACAAGTAAATTCTGAGTGAATATTCCCATATGAATGAGGATTAGTTTATGTTTCACTGTGGTATATCAGCAGATGAAATATTACACTGCATATTTCCTCTTTATCTGGTGTATTTCTTCCCTCCCTCCCTCTTCCGTACCCTCCTCTCTCCCTTAAGTAACTGGGCTTTGCTTTATTTTATTCTTTGATTTTTGTTTAGTCAGGGGCATGTGGATGTTTAGAAGGACATTTATTTCAAGGGGGAGATTTCTGAAAACCGTGGTTCTTTTAGGGTCTGGTTTTGTCTTGTCCTTGAAATATGGTCTTTCTTTTCTTTCCAGTTTGGCCTGTTCCATATATTTCTTCAGGGCAATTAATCATTTAGACTCGACATATAATTTGTTTATTCAGTAGTTATATATATGCAACCTTTCTTTTCTTCCCTCCCATTAAAGATTTTGCTTTCCTATCACAGATATTTTCATCAAACCTCTGTTTTATGCCTTTACCTAATATTCACTGCTAGAAGCATGCAAAGATCTTGCTTGCTTTGTATTAAGTTCCCCTCGCCCTGCCCAAACCACTAGGAAATTACACATATTCAACTTCACAACAGACCCCTCACGGTACAGTGCGGTCACAGCTCTTTGTGTATCCTGCACGAGCTGATCCTTTTATTTGCTTAGGATAGCACAGATGCTTTGTTCCTTGCCGTAGAAGGGATTCTGCCTATTCTCATTTACATGTCCCATTGATTTCAGCTAAGTACATACAGTACATGGTATTGCAGCAAAGACCATTGGAAATATCTCTGTTATTGCAGCATGCTGCACACTCTGCAGCAAATCTGCACCACAATAAAGCTCTTCCTGCAGCATCCAGAGATCCTCAAATAGCAGCAGGAGGGAAATGCCTGATGGTGTCCTGAGTGATACGTTACATTTGACTGTCACTTCTGGTCTGCCTGCTGGAGCTGTTCCATCCTGGTTATTTATTAAAGAAATTTCAGGGTCGTTTTCGGTTTTTTTCTCCCTCCCATTCTTATGAATTCCAGACCTTTTCCTCCTCGGTTCACAAATGAGCTCCCCTCTGAAGTCTGAATGACAAGCTGAACTTCGTGATCTTAACATAGATCCTTACAACACACAGCTTTTTGAATACTTCTGCAGGAATATTTCATGCTGATGGACGATGCCAGAAAGGACATATGCTTTTGTTGCCATTTTACTCGCACACCTTCCCTCAGTATGTCCCAGTCACGTCCAGGACTGTTGATTTTAATTTGCCATGTCTCCTGGAAACAACAGCAGAGCATTTCTTTCAAAATGGACTGAATTTGTCCCACAACATTTGCCTCTATTTTATGCTAATAAAATTCCTCCCTGCGCTTTTTTTTTCTTTTTTCCCTGTCACTGCAAGAAGGTCTGTCTGTCTCTCTAATGACACAGGTGGATGTGGTACTTGCCAAGGGGAGCAAAGTATTAGGAGCAGAAAAATATCTACTGACATTTCACCACGTGAGTGGCTTTGGGATGGCACAGGGAACACTTTCTCTGGCAGCAAAATCCCCAGGCCAGGTCCTTGCTGTAGACAGGGTATTTTCTATTCAGGCCAGTACACAGCGGGGCTGTGACTGACACCTCAATGTCACCTCCAGCTTTGAGCCCATTTGCAGGTGAAGGTGCCAGCAACGGTGGGTCAGCTTCCCTCTCGGAGGAGACAGCAAAGCCCAGCTTGTCCAACCAGCAAATTTAGATAAATTCAGCTCATCTAAATTATTCATTGCTCCTATTCCTGTTTAGATGTGTACTTTTTAAATACAAGTACAAATGAAAGCAACAAAGGAGAGGTATTTTGTACAGCCATATTCTCCAACTTAGACATCTAACTGCCTTTAATTGGAACCGTAAGTCATTCAACCATCAAAGTAAATGCTGGTCAGAAAGTAGCAGCCAATTTTGTAAGTTGGATCCATTAAATGGACCTTGCACACATTTAACAACCTCTGCACCCACCTCAAATGAAAAGTTTTTGTGTCTACAATATGAAAGCTAATTCTGCCATTGACCTTTCTACAGTCATCCCACCTTGCTGCCTGCCTTCTCCCAGAACCTGTCATTCTCCGTTTTCACACCAGAATGGGATGGAACTTTGGCTTGCCAGTTTTATGGTAAATATAGGTATGAAATGAAATGCAAATATAGGTAAACCATGACACTCATGAATTTATGATGAATTTGTGGATGAATGTGTGTTCCCCGTCAATTTTGCTTTTTATTAAATAAAGGGGTAATTTGTTAAAATTTTGCCTTGGTATTCTTGAATCTTAGCAGCTAAGAAATGACAAATTTTCCTTGAACGTACATTTTATTTCAGAGTAGAGCAAATCTTAAACAGAGAATCTTTAATCAAAGATAGTAAAATATTTTGTTTAGGACAGTGCAAGATTTTCATATCAACAGAGAACTGAAAACCAAAAGAATTTAGGGCAGACCAAGGTGACCTGCTTTTGTAACTTTTCCATAACCTGTTAGCAACCTGCAGTGGTCATTTTCCTTACAGTTCTTCTCTCCACACCTCTAACTTCTTTTCCCCCTGAGGATTTCTTTCATGCAGCTCTTTAAACCTCCTTGTTTGCTCCTTGTCCTAGTCATCCCTCAACTCATTGCATAGGATGCTTAGTTTGGAAACCTCTTTAGTATAAATCCACTCCACAGAAAACACCCCCATTTTGGGAGACTGGAGGAATGCCCTGGTAGCTTGGTGCAATGGTTGGGTCATATGTTTTTTTATTAAAAAATTAGCTTCTTGTGCCAGATAATCTGCCACCTTCTGTGCTCTGTGTAGTTCTGCTGAGGCTGCATCATATAAACCAAACAGAGTGTCGTCAGCGTATTTAATTCACCCTTGTTTCTTTGACTATCATTTGTTTATCAGGAAAAGACTGGTCTAGACCTTAATCAAAATGAGGAAAATGAAATCCCTACTAATTAGGGAGATCTCAGCACTTGCTAGATCTTTTCAAAGATGAAGAGGTTAATCATTTGCAGTCAGACAGTAAGAAATGAACCTCTTGTCTCTTCCTTCATCCTCTATGCAGTTCTTCCATTTCAACATCCTTGTTACTAAATCTGAGACAATGTGTAATTATACAGAAGGAAATCTCTCTGGGGTATAGCTGAAGTTGCTTAAATTGTGCTGATTTACAAAGATGAAGGATTTTTATTTTTTTCCCCCAACTAGAAAAAAAAATTACCTTTTTTTCATAATGGCAAACAACCTCCTGCAAAGTCAACTCCTTTTCTGAAAGTCATTGCTAGTTTTATAATTTCTGAGTCATTAGATAACAGATAGAACTCCACACTTAGTGGTTTCAAATGTTTATGGTCTGCAATTCATTCTTAATGAGCTCTCTCCATGTCTTTATTCTTCTTCACACCCTCCTGCTGGGAAATGTCTTACTCTGCCTTGGCTTTTGTTAATGATTCCACAATCATTTCAGAGCCATTTCTTCTGCCTTATGTAATTCTGACACTGCATAAGAGCCTGGCTCTGCAGCCTCACAGTTGGAAACGTAACCTTTAATGTATTAATTTCTCTTGCTCAAAACAATTTAACCTCTGTCTTGGTTTTGTGATTGCTAAGTGTTCCAATTAAATGCCTCTTTCATTTTTTGTCCTGGAGGGCTTGATCTTACCAGTATTATGTTTAACATACCCTACCTAGCAAATGATGAGCACTCCAGGGTCCCCTCAAGTGTTCTTTATCAATCCATTATCTATCTCATGAGTGTCTGTCACATTTTCAAAACAACAACAGAAGAGATTAATTAAACTACTTTTAAACACTAAATAACAAAAACCAGTACAAGTGGAAACAAATAATTACATAGCCGAAGAAGGAGTAATCCAGGAGGAATAAATGCACTCCCCCCCAAGCCCCCTGATCAATAGTAACCCATGAATGCTATTTAAATGCTGAATCTTCCACATCAGGATGCAGCCAGGATCAGGAGTTGTAAGAATGTGAAAATTAATCACAGTAACAAAAAGTCTCTGTGTGCTTGTCTTTTTTTATTTCACCACCTGGCACTTAAGAAAAAAACATGCCCAGCAAGTTCTGAGAGGTTTTGAACCAGTATCCAGCAAGAAAACATCTTTTTGAACAGAAAGACAGAGTAGGAGCAGGGGGAAGGTGGAAGGATTGGAGAAATATCCTCAGATAGGTCACTACCCCTAGCACTATTGTTAGTAAATAGTATCATAAGGAGTTGACTGTCAGCTGCTTCAGTAGGGAAATTCCATGTTTTCTGTTTCCTCCTAATTTCTTTTTGCCCTATGTCAAACTTAGTTTGACCTTCAGCTTTGTTACATCAGCTATTAAGTCTTTTGTGTAAAGTAACTGAAAGAGTGATAGAATAAGACTTCAGATGAGGCCGTGCCTGTTTATTCCCAACTCTTATTAAGGTGCTGCCTACATGTATCTGGACTCAAAATGCTGTGCAAGCGACCCGGGAGCAGAGGTAACAGGAGCAGCAGGCTGGCTTGTGTCACTAGTGCTGGGGGCCATGCTCGGACTGCCCACTGATGGTGGGTAACTGGTGCCATCACAGCTGCTGTGCCCAAATTCAGGGCAGCAGCAAGCACTAGAGGTGACCTGCCATTCCCCAGGTCCCTCCATGGGCAGGCAAATGAAGGAAGAGCAAGACTTCAGCCAGGCATCTGACACAGAGGGGAAATGGCTCATGGTCACCAGTGCTGTTTGCTGATGCTTGCAGCTGTAATTCCAAGTAACTCCCAGACAAATGAAATTGTTACTGGTGTGCATGCTTTACAGGCATTATCTGAAAGCAGGAAAGGATACAAGTCAAGGAATTATTTCAAGGCTAATGTCACTTGCTCAGTCATGATTTCTTTTCCAGACATCCATACCAGGGGCAGTTCAATGGAAGCCCAGGGAGAACCACACCAAAAGTGCAGCCTGTCCTCCTTGTTCTTTCATAAGCACTTTCTGGAGTCCAGACACAGGAGAAATAGCTTTGGCATGTTTCTGACATTAGAGCCAAAAGTGTCCCTCTCTCTCTGTATCCACCCTCCCACACAAGCAGCTGTTCTGGGCTGAGAGTGGTTATTGGTTTCTAATCCCACCTCTTACTTGCCAACTTCAAAAGCTTTAGCTCTGCGTTTTTCACAGTAGAGTGTTGGTCTGAGAGCTCGATGGACCTTCAGAAGGAGCATGGGAATGTCAGGCAAGGCCTTGCACTTTACTGAATGTGCACACATCTCTTCATTCCTGCCTCCCTCCTGCAACCTTCTAGCTGTGCTCACAGCGCTGCTTTCCCTGCTAGGAAAGCTGGTAATTTTTCCTTTAGCTTTTGTTTTCAGCTTTCTGCTCTCTTAGTGGGACCTGTCAAGAACAAGCTTATCTCTGAAGGGTCAAATCTCATTCTGCAAAACACTGCAGCTTCCCAAATCGTTAAAGGAGTGCCTTAAGTATTTACCACTGTCATGAGGTTCAGCACCATTTGTCCTGAATTCCCTTAGTTTTTGGGGTGCTTCCACCAAGATGATACTGCAACAAGCTTTCCCACAATGCTTCTAAGTTTCTTGGAGTGCTTGTCGGGCAAGTGTCTGACTGCCCATGGCTCTACCATTGCGTGGTAGCTGTGCTCTCAGACACAGACACACAAAGAGCATCATTTAGGTGCCCAGAAAAAAGTAGCTCTTGCAGTTAGAAATTTTGTAAGTATCCACATGGTAACTGGGAGATATTACAAGGGACCTGTGGGAGACCCAGCCAACATCAAACCTGGCAGCTGAAGGACCAGAAGGATGCCCAGGATATCTCAGATATTCCTAGATACCTCAGTTTGGGCAAATGAGCTGTGCCTAAAGTATGTGAAGCTCCTGAAATGAATGATGAAACTTTTCATGTGTGGGGTAGCCATTATCTGTAGTGCCACAGTCTGGCAGGAACAAAGGAAAGCACCACTGTGCGCTGGCAGGATGGCACTGTTCCCTAGAAGTCAATATTTACAAGAGATTGCCAGATGGGTGTGCAGATCTTCCTCATCCCCAGACTAATCAAGAGTCGGAGGAAGCGGGTCAATGTTTGCAGTGTTCAGCTCTCCTCTACTCCTTTATGTCCACATTTCCACATAGTGAGGAGACCTTTTCAGTAGTAATGAGTTCTCAGCATCCTTTTCAATTACATAGTAACCACAGAAAGCTGTTGAATAAATGCATTTTTTTTTCCAGACTTGCAAATTTTACCTGTATTTATCATAACAGCTCCTGCAATCACAGCCATGAGGTTTGGTTTTAGCAATTATCTGCTACAACAGCGTCTCACTTACTTGCCTCTTGCTTAAAAAGCAAAACCCTGTCTGCTCACAGACCATAGCACTTCAGGAAGAGATTGGTAATTTGTAGACTGACGTTTTACATTCGTGGATGTTACACATTGGCAAGCTCAACCCATGGTGTGCAATCTTTGGTAAAACTGAAATTAGAAATGTTTCTCCCCTTCAAAAAGAACATGTGGTATACTGACAGAAACATATTTAAGTGTGTATTGGAAATCTTCTGTGAATAAGGGTGATCTCCAGGAGACTTTTGAGATGGGATTCTTCAGATGACATGCCCTTCACTGTGGAGCTCCTTTCTAAGTCTTGTATCCCTACATGCTTTGGCACAACAGGACCTCGCTCCTAACTGGAATCTGCAAGCACAAGATAGAACAAAAATTGAACCAAAAAAAAAAAAAAAAAAAATCACACAGCTGATTCAGGCAAAAGTCACACATTAAGAGTTACACTGAAACAATTATTTTCCAGTGGTTTGGAAATCAATGCTTGTTTAAAATATATTGATAACAACAATTTAAACTCTTCATTACTATCATTTGAACCATTATCTTTTTTCTTCCTGTAACCTTATATATACTATGAGAAGTAAATGAAGTGAACTCCAGAGGCGTCCTCTAACTTTGGATGAGTTTTATGATTCTGTGAGAATATACCAGCTATATTTCATTTCTCTTGAGGATTCTACTCTTGAGAAAATGGTTAAAAATTTTCCAACATAATTGGGCTTTCACTGGAAAATTAGGAGTTCATTTAAATAATTTATTTCACATGAAGTGTCTTTTTATGTAGAAATTTTCAACTTTACATTGTAAAGGCAAGAACTTCAAACCTGAGAACTTAAATTTCCAACACAAACTAAAATAATTTAGTTTAACAATAGAACATCTTTGAAAAAAGCCTGTCCATTTTCAGTTTTAAATGAAAGAAAAACAAATTGTATGTGAGCAAAATGGTATTTTCTAATAGTTATAGAGCTGACCTCTCCCTTGAAGTTAATGGACCAGATCATAAGGTATTTATTCAGTATTCTCTAGGGAATTTCTCCAGTTTTACACATGCAAATGCCAAATATCCAAATATTAACTGTATGAACCTCCGAACATCACTTTCTGGAAACAGTAGTTGCTCAGCATTTATAAGTCCATGTAACAAACTTCTTCACCCATGGCTGACTATCATCAGATGATGAATGCTCATGAAGTTTTTCTCAAGCTGTGGGATGGAATAATACTGCAAGGCACATTTTTTTCCCGTGAAATACTCTTCTCACAGAACTATGCTAAAGCTGAGCTACTCATTCTATATACAAGAGAACTGCACAGGCAATATTTCTGCTTTTGCTGATCCAGCAAGAAAGACAAGCAAAATGGCTCTCCTGGGTTAGAATATGTCCAAAAGCAGCAGGGAATGTAAGGATAGGTCTCCTGTGCTTTGAGAAAGGAAGTTTCTGCTGGAGCTTGTACACTGCAGCCAAAGTTAATTAAGAGTCCAAAATCAACTTAGAAAATTAATAGCATGATTTTTTTAAAGCTTAGCTCTGCAGAAAAATTCTCTGATATATCTGCAAGATTTTGTACAAACAAATATACACAAATGCAAGACAAGACATTATAACTTCAATAAAACTGTCACTGCCCAGCAGTTACCAAGATCGTGTTAGGTACCTTTCACAATGGATCAACATGCACAGATAGCACTGACAACAAGGAGCTGCAGCACAGAAACCCATAAATGTGCATGAAAATGAAACACAAAATAAAATTCTGTGGAAATTCAGATACTTTCCTCTGCTAGCTGTGTGTTCTTAGATTGTCTTTTCAAATGCTCACATGCCAAAAATGAAAAAAACTGCCCATCTGCTGAAGAGTATTGGCAGAAGGTGCCCTATAGAAGAGACGAGAACTTTGTGATTGTCACCTATGGATTTATTACTGTCAACAAGTGTCATAAAGCCAACCTGTACTCACACAGTAATAGGCTGTGTGAGTGGAACCACGGACCTCACTGTCATTTGCCACGCTGCTGTTCACTCCAGGCAACAGTCAGAGATTCCAGCAAGGGATGGTGAGTGCCTGCTGGGAGGCACATGGACTTAGAACCCCCGCAAGCACATCACCATCCCCACTTCTTCCCAATAGCTCTCCAACAACAACTTTCCAAAAGAGCGACCAGCTCAGTGACCCTAACAGAAAAACAATGCTACTAAAATGGAAAAAAAAAGCCCAAACATTATAGCCTGACTGCTTCACTCAAAAAATAAAAGATCAAACTCTATGGGTCTCATCTGTAGCTCTTTCTCAACGAGGTGATCCCACCACCTCTCTCACTGAGTGATCACATGCTAGGGTTTTTTTGGAACAGTGCTGTGTTGAAGGCTTTGTGCTCCTCTGGGCAATATTTGTGTAATAATAATAATGGTGTTTTCTTGCAGGAAGCTCATTGTACAACACATGCCATTGGGTTCAACATTTCCCCTCCTGCCAGCACTTAACAGGGAGTATTTAAGATGAGATCAGAAAGTTACTAGAGAAAATTCGAAATAAGTAGATGTTGTAATCTGGCAACCAATTTCAGTCTTTTTGTGCTGTGATAGATTTAATAATTTATAAATCAGTGGCATGAACAAAGCAAGAACCAAAACAGAACTACCCATTTCAAAAGTGTAAAGACAGTTAACCTTTAAACAGATGGATAATTCCAGACAGCACTGTAAAATTAATAGAGCCTAAACTGTAGGTCTCAAAGCTGCAGAATATATCTTGGGAGACCATGTTTTTGAGATCATCATAAATCAATTTTTTTCTTATCAGTCCCTTATGCATAAATCGACTACAAGGCCTGCTAGGTTATGAATATGTATGTCATGACATGACAACAGATCCAGTGCTCCAGTATCAAAAGTCCTGTGATCTTATTGCTTATACAGAACCATCAGCTTCTTCACATCATACAGAAACAGTCACAACAACGATATGAAGGCTAGACTGGGAAAAGGTAAGAAGGGGAGTTTTTCTGCAGGGAAAATTTTAGTGAATGAAAGCATGGAGTCTCTTAAGGAATCCCATTTCCATCTTTGCATTATTTGCAATTCTTTTCCTCATTAAATCATGTCTTTTCAGAGACATTTTACTTTCCCCATCTAAAATCTTCCAGCTTTGGCAAGGAGCAGAAGGCAAACTGTGAACTACAAGGAACCTGATGGCTTTTCTTGTCTTCATGAACATTCATTCCCTTCCATACAAAAGAACAAACCTGACCATGCTCTAGGATAGTGTAAACATACACCCCACGAAAACACTTACCAGGAACAAAATTTACTAGAATACATATTGTTTTGCATTGCCTTAAAAAGCACTATTGAAAACATATTTCATAAAAGGATACATTTATAAGTACAGGATAAGATCAAAAACTAAAAAGAATGAGGGTTGGGATGGAAGTGAAGCTCAAAGAGTGATGTTACATAGCTGCCAGGCTCAGATATGCCAGTCTCTGGGAGATACTTTCATTAGCAATAGGGAAGATTCTGGCTGTGGAATAAACATGAAACTTGATCTGATGATCTCTTTCCTTGATACCACATAGACCGCTGCTAATTATGAAGCTGCCTGACAAGCAAATAGTGCTCCATATTTATAACAACAGACAAAATCAGCCAATTTGTCATTTTAATGCCTGATATAACTTTGAATTTTCCATAAAAGTGGCAAGGAAATGAGGACCAGAGTTTACAGTTAAAAAAATAGAGGGGAACATATTTCTCTGGATTCCCAGAGGTCTTTGTATTTTTCCCTCATCTTACAATACTTCTTCACTCTGGTCTCTGTAGGGATTATTTTTTACTCCTTCAATCACACAGACATGGAGGTTATCACCCACAGTAACAGCAAGGCAGGGCGGCACAGTGAAACCAGCCTGCTGTAAAACCAGTAAAGCGACAATGAACTGGTATCATCTGGAATTATGTCCTCACTTTCATTTGCTCCCATTCTGGGCAGGCAGTGGGACTTTACGTGAACAAAGGCAAATAAAAGGACATGGAACCGGGAGATGTGTCCTCACTTGAATATTAAACAAATGAGTACCAGCCAGCAACAAACGGGGGGTATTCAGTCCTCCTTGATTTCACAGAAACACAGCCAGCATGCACAGAAGCAGTGCAATACTAGAGGTGACTTGCTCACTTTACACACAAAAAACTTATTTGAACAGACACATGCTGAATAGAATATACAACATAAAGCTTCTAAGCTATATGTGACCCACTTTTGCAGATATCTACTGCCTCTGAGTGCTCAGTATCACATTAACATAAATGCCATTAAGTTTTGGCCCTGTATCATCTTTATTTTTTATAGATACATAATTATTGAGAAGAGGCTGTTAACTTTTTATAGACTTTAAATATAGTCTATCAGTTCTCTCTATCTCACTTTGTTTAAGGATTCACACAGCAGAACAATTGTGTTGCTGCCACATTGCTCTTCTTCACAAAAAAATATGCTTCTGCTTCATGGAGTGAGGAGAGATCCACTGTTCCCTCTCAGGTGCACAGGTACCAGGTACACACAGCAGTTGATACTGACTCATGGCAGACATGGGCACAGCCAACCCTTTAATTTAAGAAAGCTTGGCGCCTACTTTTAATGTATGTTATAACCTCAGTAGTTCTGCAACATCATAAAAATAATAAAGAGCAATGTCCCATGTCTAGAAACAGAAATTATTTCTATCGGAATTTATGCCTTCAGTGTAATTAATTCCCATTTTTTAGCTTTTTTTAACCAGGAAACAGTCACTCAGTTCCCGCAGGAGAAGATATTTTAAAAGCTTTTTTTCTAGTTTTTAAAAAAATTGAATTTGCTGTTCCATCTGATGATGGGACAGAACACAACTTTGCAGAGTGTTTAAGCACATTTTAATCCAATCATTTTATCTGAATTGCCCAAAAGAGACACTCAGCATAATATTTCACATTTCCAAAAGATAAAAGAACCTCTAAACTACAACCTGTTTGATTTTTTTTTCCCCACAAAATAGGGAAGAATTACATTTAGCATATATTGTGCACAGAGAAGCTTACCTGAGATTTCCCTCCTGATATGGCCAGAAAATCCTTCTTCAGGGAAAACAAATATGTCAGATGCTTAAAAAATAACTATGTATTTTAGATGCTACTTCAAAAAAATGTGGTATTTGACTTGCCACCACCTCCCCAAAACTATTATTTTTCCTGCTGGGTTTACTAGCTGAAATACCTCAATGTTTTCACTGAGCATTACCATGTTTACAATAAAAAGAAAGCCCTACGGGAGTCTCATTTGATTTCATTGCACTGTTTATAAATTAACAAGAAATGGAGACTGTTCCGAATGGCAGAGACAAAGAGAAGATACATACACATTGGGAATTCTGTAATGGCAAAAACAAACTCATCTCTGATGACAAACAAATCCCTGCCCAGAGATGGCTGGTTCAGCCAAGGCCTCTGTATCCAAGACATAATGAGGGGTCACAGTGTGGTATTTAAAACCTCAGGGCTCCTGCAGACAGTGACTGAGGTTAAATCTTGCTGATGAAATCCCAATTCATTGATTGTACTTTTTATTGCTATCTGTGGAGGTGAGTGGAAGCAGTAGTAAGCTGTAACTTGGAAGTACAGAGTTCTCAATGGTTTCATGGTGCTGTATTGTAACTGCTTAATCAATGCTGTGATGGCGACACAGCATTATTGACCCCGGCGATCAGAAATGCCACTGCTCAGCCAGTGCACTGCTCCTCGTGAAACATGGGGGCCACAGACAGTAAAGAGCCACAGGGCATGAGAACTCATCCACATTTTCTAACACCTGAACACCTGCTGAGCAGCTCCACTGGACAGCACCACCACCACCACCACAGCATTTAGTTAACCTGTGCTTTCCACCCAGCCGTCCTCTAAATACATCTCTTTTTGAGGCAACAGTTCAGGAGGCTGCTGGCTATGCATGGTGTCCTCAAATACCAAGGACTTTAATATTTTGTTACTTCAGCCTCTGACAAAGTGGTCCTGTGCCCTCAGTTTGTGAGGTTTTTGTGACTAGAAAAACTTTCTCAAAATTTTGTGGTATTTCCATTTATCCTGAAACACAAGTTAACTCCCTTCTTAAGCATATTTACCTGATCAATAGCTACAGCTCCTCACAGAGACATCAGAAGAGATAAAATAGATAAATGTGCTCTTCACTTAAGCATGTGCTGAAGTAGTCTCCTGAATTGGGGTATGAATTGTGAAAAATCGCATTTGTATAAGACCTAGTTGCAACAGTTCCCACAGTGATAAGGGTTGGACTATTACTTTCATTAATAGACACGGATTTTAATTGACTTTAATCCTCCAGCATGTTGAAGAATTAGAAGTTTAATGTAAATGTTTGGTGTGAAACAGAATTGAGGAATTTGTGGTGAATTATTTATTCAGCTAATTTAGCCTCTTTTTCCGTTAATGAATTCTTTGCTTTTTTCATAAGTGCATTTGTTATTCCAACTTGTTTGACAAAAGATTTGTGTGAATCTGTTTCAGCTGGTGGTTTGTGAACAAGCTATTGACAAGGACTTTCTCCCCTCATAGCTGCTTGAGCTGATGAACTGGGCACCTGATGCTCCTGGTGCTACTGCTGTCCCAGACTGGTGACAAATGCTTTTCAGGTAGACATGTGGAAGCTTGTGCAGAGAGGAACAGGACTTCATGGTAGGATGAAGATTTAGGGAGAGAGATGAAGCTGCCCTTACCTTGCTTTCTGGTCAAAGTCCCATCTTACTTTTGGAACTGGTCAGAGTAGGCTACACCTTCATAAGTAAAACAATTTTTCAAGCATGCTACCTCGGCCACAATGCTGTTGCTGCATTTCAACAAATTAAAGGATATGAGCAGAGAGATCCAGCTGCTCAAAAGCTACAAATATAAAGTAATTTAGAAGCCTTTGACAGAGGCAGAGAGGCAAGAATTTCTGATAAAGACACAGCTGCAAACAGCTTCGAGCCTTGCAATAACACAAGGAATGTGTATCAATTTCTGTCGCTGCAAACATCGACTGCTCAAACTTAATACCAACCTCCCTTCGTGGTGATGAAGAGATGACATTTCCATTTTATTGATCTCAGAGATGCAGTGCAGGCAGTGTCAAAGGGAGCTGGGCACGGGGGCACCGCAGCCCGTGTCCATGTACAACAGGTGTGTCCTGAGCCCACTGTGTGGGCTGGTCCCCAGAAAACTGGGACAAGACAAATCTCTTGGAGGGCTACGCATGCAGCTAAGGAAGAGAAACAAGATTCCAGTGGAAAACCAGACAACTATAAGATTATTTGTGGCTCTCACCATATAGAAGACCTTTATATTGAAATAGAGTCATAGAATGCTTCGGGTTGGAAGCGACCTTGGGTTGTAAAGTCATCTAGTCCAAATTGCCTGCCATGGGCAAGGACATCTTCAACTAGATCAGGCTGCTCAGAGTCCTGTCCACCCTACCCTTGAATGTTTCCAGGGATTGGGCATCCACCACTCCTCTGGGCAATCTGTTCCTGTCCCTCACCATTCTCATAGTCAAGAATTTCTTCGTAATATCTAATCTAAACCTGCCCTCTTCCAGGGCATTCCCTCTTGTCCTATTACTATGTGTCTTTGGAAAAAGTCCCTTCCATCTTTCTTGTAGGTCTCCTTTAGGTACTGAAAGACACTCTCCAGAGTCTTCTGTCCTCCAGGCTGAGCAATCCAAACTCTCTCTCAGCCTTTCCTCATAGCAGACATATCTACACATTAGTATTTAACGTTTATGGCACAGTATATCACAGTAACATACCCGAGGAAAAGTTGCAGCAGCTGAGCTCCTTTGGCCTTTATGAAATGACAAAACATGAAAATATTGTTCTAAGAGGTACTAAGTGCAGATGATCTTAAATGCAGGGCAGAGTAAAATTATCATCAGGGGGCACAACACTTGCTCTTCAAAGGACACATTCAGAGGCCTCAGTTATTCAGATATTCTGATTTTCAGCAATAGGAAGTGCTGGGCTTGTCTTGATGGTTAATTGCAATGTCCAGCAAGACATACTTTACAGCACTTCTTTAATTGCATCACAGTATTTGTCACATATATGGTATCAAAGTTGCTGGCACAGTTATTTTTTATTTTCTTCCTACAAGTTGATGATGTGTGAATAAAAGTGCTTCAGTTCTTTTAACACTGTCCAAGTCATGAAACAGAACACAAAAATATTTTCAGCATATAAACTGAGGAAGGACCAGGAGCTGTTCATAAACATGTGCCTTTAATTTTGTTTCTGTCATACACTCCCCTTACACTTTGTAAGGTGATTTTATTCACAGAGTAAAATTGTTCAAAGGCACACAGTGAGGTATCTGGGGGGAGGGAGGTTGATGTGCATTTCTCATATTTGGTTCCTATTCAGGAGGGAGCTGCCTTCCTCCTGTTGGAGTCCTCACTGAGCTCCTGTCAAGCCAAAGGCCCAAAAGCAAGGAAGAGAGTAAGGATTGAAGCATATTCCATAGATAAAAGTTAATTATGGAGTATTTTTTACTGGAAAATTTTGACTCTATCCAAAAAAGAAAAATTTTGGTTTCCTTCATAAAAAGAAAATGCTGAGAATTCTCATTTTATAGTGAAGAAAATGTTTATTTTACATCAAATGAAATGTTTTACTTGGCCACAAATTAAATTTTTCAGATTTTTTTTTCTATTTGCCTAAGAAAAAAAAGTTTCTTCAGACGAAGAAGAAAGATTTTTCCCTCCAATATTGCAATGCAGCCAGCCAACTGAAAAGTCAGTTATATGCATAGCTTTAAGTAAAAGTAGCAACTTTTGGCTTTACTGTGCTACAGAATGAAAAATGAGAGAGATTTCATTTTTCCTGCATGCAGGCAGGAAACAGCAATATGATTTTCCACTCCTTTAGCTGGGCCTTCTCACTCGGCAGAGAAATACTCTCACATAAGCTGTGGCAGAAACATCATCCCACAAGACACAGAAGTGACCTGCTTTCAGAGGGACCCATCAGACCCACAGATCATCTGCTGGAAGGAAAAGGAGGCACAGGACTTGGGGACATAGTGACAGAAGCAGGCAAATGGAGACCAAATGGATGGAGTGTCCTTAGGAAGAACAGCAGCAGGGGATGTGAGCACAGCAGCAGCAAAGGCAATTGTCTGGGATAGCCAGTGTATGACAAATCCCAGCATCAGCTTCTGTACTGGTTCCAGCACTGTACTGTCACACATTTTGCTGATGCCTCCCCCAGCTGGAGGGAGAGCAATGCAGGGGCTCTGGCCCTGCAGAGATGTGAATGCTCCTGGAATCCTTATCGGCACCACTCGCCTGGACACAGACCAGTAGCAATAGAAGAGAGGTTGTGATACCAAAGTGGGTACTGGCAGACCCATTCCCAGTGAAAACCTGATCCTCTCTGCAAGATCTGCTATGCCAGAGTCCTGCCTGCCTTCTAAGTAGATGTATAGGTTGCATCCACTGCTGGCTTTTTCTATCATGAAACTTTTCTTGTGCTGGAAGGTGATTTGGATTCCTGAAATCCATCTGGGGTAGGCAAGCTGCTAATGAGCAAATGAGGTGTTAGGAATAAGGCTCCTGCTTGTCCGTCGAGGCATCCATCTGTCCAAGACACTGGATTCCATACTGCTATCCAGTGGCTGACCTAGCACTGTGCAATGATGGAGTGGCATCCTTTTCAGTGGACATGTACTTTGGCCTGGGCAGAAGCAAATTGTGGACACTTGGGAGCCAAGTGCCACCTCCTGCCAGCTGCTATGGGTGGCTTCTATAATTTCAGGTATATTGGCAGCAAAAATAATTGCAAGGTGCTGTCTGTCATCTTGTCAACATCAAATTTGCTAGCCATGGAGGTAACCTGAATGAACTTAGCCCTGCGCTGGCACAGCTTCCGTTGGGTGCATGGTGTGAAATAGACAGTTGCCATAACTTCTCCAGAGTGTCCACTCTCCAGAGTAGTTTCCAGTCCATGCATCCTGCATCAGGCAAGAATCACACCATGCTTTTGTCATTCATCCTGATTCAGACGCTCCAGTCCACAACCAGGGAACCCACTGGGTGCACAGCCATAGCCCTTTCCATGCAGTCTCCAACACACCTCCTCACTGCAGCAAGAGGCCCCCACCTCCTCTGATCACAAGCCAGAGTGGAAATGCCCTCCCACTCTGGCACCACCCTGTACACTCTGCTTCCATGTAGCCAGGAGCAGCAGGAGCTCACCCCACTGTGCTTTGTGTAGGCAGGAGCAAGGAGGAGGCATGGCAGGCACGCCATCAGGTGGGCATGCTGGCAGCAGGGACCTTTCCTGCACCCAGGCCCAGAGAGGTCCCACACCTCACAGTAAAATACCCCCAGGGCACTCCTGCTCTTGCCACCTTGAGACCATCAAGGTTGCAGCCTCTATAAACCCAAGTGCCTGTGGTGGATTGAGTGGGAACCAAGTGCAGTTCAGCATCCAGGCTCAGGCTAATTCTGCAGGGAATACATATTCTTTTGAAGGTCCTGACAGAAACCGTAAGCCCCTGCTCTACCTCATAGTATCTTCTCAGTGGCTGCAAGTGTTTTCCTCAATGTTCAAAGCTATCTTGGTTTTGCTTAACAGCTCTCTAGAAGCATGAAAAGAAGGACCTCCCTGTCTTGAAACCTGAGAGGAGAAGACAAGACTCTTTCAGGCTGTGTTATGCTTCCCCGGGAATCCAAATCCCTGAAGACATGATTTTTAAACCAGTCAAGACTTAATTTCTGAATTATATTGTGTAAGGTACTCAAAACATAAAAGTATCTCTCTAATGTGCCACTACAATGAGTATGTAAAGTACAACATTTGCAATAATTTATCAGGAGGCCAGTTGAGCTGATAAAGCCTGAGACAACTTATGAAAATAACTAAAAAGGAAAATTTATATTTTTTTCCAGTCATGGATATAATAAGCATATTTTCCTAGGCACGGTCTGCAATTCCTGCTTCTCTATAAAATGAATGTGTTTCCCCAGTTAAACGTATAGCACCAGCTGAAGAGAATGGGGTGTGTGTTTGCTTTGTTTTCCTTATTAAATATAGATTTGTGGTCAATCAGGAGTTGTAAAAATATTACTGAGGTGGTTACAGCCAATAATATTTTCCTTTGATAATTTTATGGCCCTGTGGTCAAAACATGAGTGTCTGGAGTGTGAAAGGAAGCAGAATCTGATTCTGCATGCCATTACCAACTTGCTGGTAATTAAAAAACTGAAAAGTCAACAAAAAAGTGCAATGTATTCTCACTGTAGCTGTTGCTGCAGTAGTCACTGCCAGCCACAGAGATTTGCAGGCTAAGCCTTACCACTGGCACTGTTTTCCCTCCTCTTTCCCCCTTGTCCTCCTTTCATCCTTGCAATACCCTGACATAGAATAAGCCACCACCAGAGATGAATATCGTTTTACAAATATCATTTTATCTACCATCTGCATCTGGCCAAGACAGGGAAATGCTATTTCACAACAAACAATTTCTTGGTTAACGGGAGATTTCCCTCACGCCCTCTGAGCACTGCCTGCCTCTGTCCGCCCCTCTGCTTTCTACCAAGCTGCTTCCCATGTCCCCACCATGCCGTGGCACTGCTGGGGCTGGCAGCCACCCACTGCCCCATCCTGGGGTGCTCCTGACAGGGCCACCCACTCCCCACTGCCCTGGCAACTCTCCAGGCCCATGGGGATAACCCTGGCCTCGGCCAATCTGTGGCCAAGCTGACCACGGCAGGCTGGCAGTGTGGACATGGGGCGTGTGGAAATGGGCTCTTCCCTGGCAATGAAAGAGCAGGAAGCACATCCACAAGGGAAATAGCATAAGGGCTGCTCTTCTCCAGCGATGTAAGCACAGAACAGGCAAAGGTCTGCAGGTGGGTTTTGGAGCTACAGAAAAGACAGAATGAAATGGGCACTACCCTTTAGGATATAGCAGAGCCAGTTATCTGAGACTGACAGTTCCCTTTTGTCCCCTGACTACAAAAACTGATACGCCAGGGCAGACTAGATGTGACAAAATGCTTAGAGCTGGAGAAGCACAGTGATAGCCCAGCACCCATTCCTTTCATCAGCTTTGTGGCCACCATGTATAGAATCTGCAGACTCATGCTGCAGGTTGTTAAAAATGGATCGTTTGTCTGAAATACGGAACTCTGAAGTTTCCAGAAAGAAAAATACACCTCAAAAATGACAGGTTTTTTCTCCCTTTTATGACTTGAAGATGTTGCAGGATTAGACATAAGAAGGAATCCTCTTTCATGAAGCACTGAGTGGCCAGACCTCACCAGTATTAATTTTTTAATCCTTTTCTGCTTCCTTACCAATCAGCAGCGACCAGTGTAGCAGAAGTGCTGCCATCTCAACAAAGCCATCTCACTGTCCTCCTGACACTGCTACAGCTAATACACATTGCAGACAGAGAGATGGACTCTCACCCTGGTAACAGGCTGAATGGCATAAATATCACCCCCAACCCCACAAAATTTTCTTTCCTACTAGTCTGAGACTGGCCACTGCCAGACAGTGGGCTTATGGGGATGGGCTCTCCCCTCAACTTTGCTGAGTGCTCTGCAAGCAGCCCCAGGGCACTGGGGCACTTTTGCCTTCTCCTCCCTTTCTGAGGAAGGCAGACAAAATCCTCTTTGCTCCTGTTCAACGGAAGATGGGGTATGAAGAACCATTCATGAGGCAATTTGTCTCTGCAATTATTAAAGACTGCATATACTTATTAGATTACATATAATACATACCAATATGTGCATGGATACATGGTATTAAAAAGAAACAAAAGATTTTAGTCCTGCTTGAGCATCTTTATGCAGTGTGTAAACACAACATTTTGAAATACAAAGGTACAAAGCTTTTCTTTTTTTTTTCTGGGGGAGAGCATGAGGTAATAATTATACTCCCTATCTATTTTTTTCCCAGAAAGAATGTATTAAAAAAAAAAGGAGAAAAAAAGTGCCAGCATCATTTCCTCCCACACACTTTTTCTGTTTTTACCTCTTCAGAATTTTGGTGGAAATAAAATAGGATCCAATTATAAAATTGAGAGAAAAAAATGGATTTGTCAATTGAAAAAATGTTAACACTTGCAGAAAATTATATAGGCATTTTCTATTTCACTTTTTTTTTGAAAAACCAGAACCTTCTGAAGAAGTTGAAATGTTATTCTGAAGTATTTCAGTTTTGTCAGCTCACTATTTTTCAACAAATACGTTTTCAGTCAAAAATTGTCAATCTCCTTTTCTTCTCCGATCCTTTTGCAACTACCTCTCAGCATCTCCTTACACCATCATCTGGCAGCTTCTGGGCCCACAGTAAAGATCGTTTACCTGCTAGCAATTTTCAGCTAATTGGGTCTTTTTCCTCATGCACCCTACAGTAAAGGCAAGGTGGGGAGCAAGACCCTCTTCCTCCACCCAGCACCTCCCCTGGTCATCTTTCTGGACCCTGCTTTTGCAAAGGCGCTTGTGGATAGGCAGAGGTGACCTGAGACAAGTGACATATTGCTTTCTTCAACAATTATGGAAACATCTCTTTTGGTGGGGATTTTTTGGTGGGTTTTTTCCTGGAATTGTCGTTTTGGGCTTTTTTTTTTTTTCCCAAAGCACAAATATGGATTTATCTGGATGGGAGTATGTTCCACAAATTAAATGATGTCTCATCGTGAGGGTAAGAGGGGGAGCATGCACTAGATTAGTTAATAGGTCTCCCATCTGTACTGCCAACGATATGATGATAAGCATACCTAGAAACGCAGGAAACGATTCACAAAAGCAATCAGATAATGAGGAATATTATTCTCAGAAGGTCCTTCCTGTGTTTGAACAGGGGGAACAAATTAAAAGCTCAGGTTGTGTGGTAGCTTGGAAATAGTGCACACGGTGACTAAGACTCGTATCAGAGGCAGCACTGAAATAACATTTTCTGCTGAAGAGCTTGAAGAAATATGTTACAAAATTATTAATAATGCATTAAAATTTGCAAAAGCATGAAGCCAGTGGTAGTTGAGCTGTGTACTCCCAGCATTTGAGTGGAAAGGCAGAAGTGCTTATAAGGCACAGACAAGGAGGTGCCTTCCAGTTTAAATTGCTCACAGCATTAAAAATGGGGGTGATAATAAAGGTTTGTTATTGCTTCTGGTAGTATTGTGCTAGAAAAGTACAATACAGCACAAGCATAGCCTTCATGAGAAACAGAGATCCAGCTCTGTCCTGGCTGCATTAGAGCAGCAGCAGCAATCAGCCCCTGAGACCTGCTGCACAGCAGTGGCCACCTTTGGAAATCTGCAGCAGGCAGGAGTGGTAACACCCACAAGCAGAGGGTCCTGCTCCCACCCTTCGAGCAGCCTTTCAGACAGGGTCCTGCAAAACACCCCATCAGCCAGGCTGCAGTGCTTGCTTTGTAAACTCCAGGGAGGAATGCAGTGATGTGATGCAGGCTGCCAATACGCGCCGGGAATGCCCGTAAAGGAGATCTTAAGCAGCTGCTGATAGTGTGCTCCATGGAGGACAGAGACTGGCCACACCAGGGTGCAAACCCAACCCCCAAAGCAGTGATATCCCAAGACTAAGGTTTGTCAGTGTCCTCTCGTCCTTTAGAAAGTACCACTGCTACTTGGCCAGACATTGAGGCTCCTGTCAGACTGATGTGTTCATAGTTTTTGTGCCCATTTCTCTCCAAGCCAGCACCTTCTTCCTCTGGCATCATTTCAGTGAATTATTTATGCTTAACATATATGCATGCTCCAGGCCCATCAAAGACCACCTTAAAGTTAACCAGGCAGAGCTGTATGCATCTAACTTTTAATTATAACACGTTAGATCCACTATTATTATTATATCAGGGCTTTTGGCCTCCTTTGATTTTTGTGGAGGCTGGGAAAACTGACACTTTTAAAAAGCCTATACTTCTGAAAAGGTAATCTTCATGCTTTATTAATAAATTTGTAAGTACCCCACTGGTATCTTCATTGAGTATCGTTCCCTCTCGTTCTTGGTTCAGTCTGATATGACTTGAAAATATGTGCTGTTTGCCAAAGATTTCTTTTTCAATATCATAATTCCAACCACGAGATAATATTGAGCTGTGGAAAAAGGACAGTGACCTGCCAGAAGACTGAATAACCAAAAAATGCCTTTAAATTAGACAAAAGCCTTTTGCTTTCACTTCAAAAATAAAAAAAAAAAAAACCCACACTGCTTCCCAGGTATGATCCAGATCTGTTATATACAACAAAGTTGTTCAATATAAATCTTTATTTCGTATTTCAGAAGGAATGCAATAGAAAACCCATTCTAACAATAAATGCTAGTCACCTGAGGTCTATAGCTTGTTTTGCAGCTCAGAAAAAAAAGCCTCTGCTCACCCTTGGCCAACCGAGTTACATTTTCTGCTATTATTAATGCATTGCGAGGGTTTTTTTCATATCAATTTGAAATTATACATCTGGGAAATCCCAGTACAACGGCAGTCAATGCTTTGTTTCTCTGTGTGGCCCTTTGCAATTACTAGAATGTGCAAATATAATTTAGCGCAGGTAAAATTCAATCAGTCACCCCAAGCACAAAGAAATCTCCATCTCCCAGAAAAAAACCCAGAGAGTGTTTCCCTGCAAATGGCACAAGGGAGCTGTAAGAGTTTCTAAAACAAATTTATTAGAATATTTAAATTCAAGTTGTAATGGGAAATTTAGCTCAATAGGTGAGGTGGTGGCAGGCTGAAACCCAAGCGAGGCAGGCAGGCAGCTTTCAGGGCTGTGGGCTCGCTCAAGTTACAGCCCCAGTTCTGCTTTCAGGGGGTGATTGCAACACCAGGCAGGCAGGCTGCCCAAAAAGCAAGCCTCAGGAAGGCAAGGGAGGGCTGGGGGAGGAAGGGGCTACTGAGGAGCGAGGGCAGAGGTGCAGCTCTCTTGTGGGGGCACCAAAGAAGGCAGGAGATGTGGTTCTCAGGCAGGCTCCACACACAGCCAGTGACCACAGAGGCACCACCTGCCCAACTGCGTTTGCTTGGCGGGGCCACCTGCCAGGCTCCCAAAATGCAGGCCCAGGAGAGAATTGCTCCACAGTTTTTTAAAATTACACCATAATTAGGAGGTATAGCTTTAAAAAGAGAAAATCAAAGGGAAGAAGAAAATGCCACTTTTAAGGACCACCGTATTTATGCTTCTCAAGCAACTCCAGTGCCATAACGTTTTGTTTTTGTCAAGCAGCAAAGGCTGCCCTTCACCTCCCGCTATGTTCAGTGGGAGCTGTGTCATCGCCTTCAAAGGAAGCAGGATCAGGCCTCCAACGCGTTAATAAGCAACAAGAATTATGGAAAGAATTACATTTAATGTGAAGTCAGGCTGCCTGCAGTGATCGCATTGCACAGCCTGTCACAGATTGCTTTGTGCTGGAAATCTACAGCATGGACTGATCTGTGGATGAGACAACTGCAAGACATTTCCACTTGGCGAATACGGAGGGAGAAGATGAGAGACAAGTCAGCAGCATCTAAGTACGTATGTGGATGGCTGGAAAACTCCAGATACATTCAACTCCACTTCTGACATTCTGAGAGCACTGCAGACATGGTGTGGAGGCAACAGCCTTTGCACTTCCTGAGCAATCATGACCTCCCTCCCAATGAAAAAGACCTGTTCTGCTCTTGTACATCTAAAATCCCAAAGTTCTAAAAGCACGTCTCAGCATTAAGAAAGCACCCTTTTACAAGTACTTTGGAAAAGAAAGTATAACACTTTTCTTTGTCACTTCCCTCTGAAAGAAACATTCCTGCCTATCTTCTGGAAGAATGAATCAACAGAGGAACACGTTACTCCAAAAAAAGCCTTCAAGCATACAAAAAAGGGGTTAGGGGATTGTGTCTAACGTGACTCCCATGCTGGCTCTTTGTCTATGAGACTTATCTTACTGAAAAGGCTCAAGCAATGTTTTTCTTTCATGTCCTCCTAAGCCCAAAGGAAGCTCTGACCACCGCAAGTGGACCTGCTGCAGCATACAGCAGAGCATTAGGGTGCCATTAAAGCTGGAAGATGTTCAACCAGTGTGAGAGCAAGGGGGGCTTTTGCTTACTCTAAATAAGAAAGAATGAGAAACTGATGAATTTCCCAGAAATAAACAGCAGAGCTGAGAGATAGCCCAATTTACTCATTCCCTAACCTGTGATTGCACCGGGACACTGAACACGGTCCTTCTACCCATAGTGGGAAGCAAGGTTATTTCCATGATCCTGCATCACCATCACTGAGCTGCTCTCCATCCATGCGTCTAGCGGGTCACCGGCACACTGTGGCAACTGGTTTTCTTCACAGAATGGGCGGCTTTGAAAAACAATTTTTTTGGCCCCAAACTAATTGTGAACAATGTTTTCACAACCCTTCTGATCAAAAATGTGCCTACTTTCCTACCCACTCATATTTCTGCTGCTCTGGTCTTCACCTTTGGACTCAGTATTTGCCTCCTTTTGCTCCTACAAAGGAGCAAAGCAAAGCCATTTCCTGGAAGTTCCTCCTTAGTTCTTCCTTCTAAATCACTCAGTTACGTCCTGTTTTTATATCTTGCCCTAAACCTTTCCTTTGGACTATAACTTACAGCTGACTGTGTAAAACAACATCAATATTGTAACAGCCACTTTGGAGCTGCAGTGATGGAGCTCTCTAAATACTCATATTAAAATCTTACAAAATTTCAGGGGGGTGAGGGTGGGAAGTGCCATGAACATCCAGGTGCTGATGACTAAATTGTTTTCAAATTTATTTTTTTTTAATTTCCAACTGGCCTGGAAATAGCAAAATGTAAAAAAGGTGCCTAGGGTTGTTTTGAAAAGCTCCCATGTTGCTACAACCCCTGCTTACCTTATGGATTGCTTTAATTCAGGGTACGACATTGCTCCTGGCATATGCTGAGTGGTTGCACCCCCACCTCTACATTAAAAATCAGTGTTTCCTCTGGAAGTTAAAACATCCTGAGGAAGAGAAAGGAAAGCAAGAGGATTTATCAGACAGAGCCTGACACATCGTAAAGATGCAGCATTGTTATCAGGTATCATTCTAACACACTCGCTGCTCTACACCACTCAAAATTTTATGACCACAAAAACAACCCACACATACATGCCAAAGTGTGACTAGCCGAAGACAGCTCTCAGCATGTTAGCTCCATTTCGCTCAAGAGACAAACAAGAGATCACAGATGAAACTGCATCCACCACACTGACGTGAGCAGTAATGTAGAGTTTTGTCAGGGAGTCGATGCGGCTACCAGACCAAGCGCTTTCTTTTCGTGGCTTATAGTACCTGTAAAGCCTTCTGCTTAAAAGCCAATCAAATAAGACACCGAGTCACTTAGTTGCTTCCTAGAGACACATAACAAAAGCAGTCATTGTATGAATAGTTGATGCAAATATTTTGTTCACAGTTAATTCAGAATGAATAACACAGAATCGTATGGTTACTTCCGTGCTCAGGTACAGCAAGATCTATAATGCATAAAATTGATGTTAAATGCATAAAATCTCCTGCTTGGAGCATCAAAACATAGTCATGGCCTTGAATGCTGATGTTAAATCTGAAACATATTCCTCGTACCACATGGAGTGCAGCTAACATTAACAGCTTTCCATTGTAACAGCTACATTGCTGTAATTGGGCAGACACTGGCTGGGGATTTCTTCAGAGACCTATTTTTCAATTAAACTTTAATTTTCAAGTAAAAGGGTTTATACAGAATGAGATCGTATGCACACCTCGTTGCTGCACTGTTTCAGAGCATGTGATTTCTGGGTTTATTATGTCCAGAACAGTGCAGGGCATGAAAGGAAAAGCAAAAGAAATAAAGGCAGGATGATGCTTTCCAAACTCATTCCCAGGTTCAGGATAAAACAGGTATCCTGGTCAGCAATTGCAGATGTGTGGTCAGCTTGTCTAGCGCACCATGAGTTGTCTTAGCAAGGAGAAACTCATCCTGCGTTATTTTCCTGCCAAGTGAACACAAACAGGGAGAAAACCCACCAAGGAAATGAGAAAGGTGTTAGTCAAGGAAATTGAAAATTGCTCTTCTAGGGGGTCAGTCTTGCTGCAGCATGGGTTTAGGCTCCCTAACTGCTCACTACCTGACTCCTCTGCTACTACTATACATCTGCCTGGGGCTAGTGAAAGGAGAAATCCCACAAGATAAGCAAACCCCAAGAGTCCTGTGAATCCCTGCTCTAACTCCTACCATTCCTGCTCCCCCCCATGCCTGCAGGCATCGCTATGGGTCCCTTTGGTGGAGTTCAGGTGCAGGAAGACAACTCTCCTCTCTGGGTCCTGACAGCCGCTCCCGAGCATTGCAGGGAAAATCCATTACTGCTTCCTGGTGTTAAACAGTTAAACCAGCTGGATTTGAAGATCTAGGAAATGAGGAGGATGAGATAACTACATTTGCGAGAACATTTGTTTTGAATCCAAACCATTTCCCCAAGTGTATTAATATGAATTACCAGGAGATTGTCTGAGGATTTATATGTGTAGTATTCCAAGAGAAAAGAAAAAAGAGCTTGAGCAGGAATAGTCAGTTTTAAATTAAGATAAATTACTCCAAGTTTCATTTTAAAATATACTCATGTCCATTGTTTACGATCCTAGAGTTCAAAATGCTGAACGTGTCTGCTGAGAGGATATATACCTCCTTTGCAAAACTCTGCTCTAGTTATTTGAAAGACAGCCTTATAACACCACAAGGAAAAAAAAGGGAGGGGAGGGAGGAAAAAGGAAAGAAAGTGGTAGAGAAAGAGAGGGAGTGAGAATACACAGCATTATTGACAATTGCTAATCTTGGGGGGGAGGTGGTTTCAAAAGTTTTAGGCATCAACTACAAATTAAATTTTGCCAAGATGAACCAGAGTATAGACCCTTTCCATTTACATAATCAAATAAAAGGTAAGATTCAGCAGCATGAATACTCGACCTGCCAGTAAACTGTTTGTTTCTTAGAAATAGAGAAAAAAATTTCTCTAGCAAGTTAGCTTCTTCTCATACAGTTCATATTATACATGGCAGAGACAGAAGATATAAAATTTGCTACAATATATTAGTTTGATAACATTGTAGAGGGTTTCTCATCAAAATACAGAGATGGGGAATTATAGTTCCAAGGCCTAATTTAATAACAAAGTCCGCTGTTGTTAAAACCATTTTTTGCCTGCTCTCTATAAGCAATGTGTGCATTGTATGAATAATATGGGAAGAAAAATGGAAGAATTATGCAGACAAATAGTGGTATGTGGCCAGAGCTTAGGAAAACACGTATCTGCCTCTCAGTGTCCTTATTGCCCATAAAAGAACATTTCACACGGTCAACAGCTCAAATTTATGTAGACCCTTAGGGGTAAATTTTCAGTACAGTGAATAGAGCTCACATACGCAATCGCGTTACTGTTAATGGGAGTTCTGTGGCTACTTCTTCCACTCAGTGCTAAACATGGTGCCCCTTGCTGTAGAAAGCTAACTATCTACAGACCACTCCAGCTCCCACTCTTGTTCTTCTCCTCCATCAGCAGTCTCAGAGGAGCAATGCCCAGAAAACCACTTGCTCCTTCTCCTCGCACTCAGTTGCTGACAGCCACTGAGAGGACATGTCCCTTCCCCCCACCATAAGGACTGCACAATATCTGCAATGCTCTTGTCTTTTTTCCATTGCTGACTGCAGGTGAGTCTTCCCCTGGCTTCTCTCCCTGCCCAGAAATGTGCCACTGTCTCTGCTGTGGTTTAAGTGCTGGAGACCTTCCAGCGGGTTTAGCACATCTTTGTGCCCCCCTTTTCCCTTGGACATAACCAACAAAAGGGAAGGTCTTGTCTCCACTGATTTTTCTGTTTTTTCTCTTGAAGGCTGTTTCTTGCTCTTACCCTCTTGGTGTTCCTCTTATGAAGCTGTCTGCGCAGCATCCAAATGACCATCTGGTCATGACTCCAGCATGATGAACTGAGACCAGTGCAGGAGCATTATGAACTGAAATAATAGTTTGAAAATAGGTAACCAACAAATGCCTGACAATAATTATGGGGCTTTGAAAAGAGGATCGATTTTCTTCACTGCAACTAAGCTTTAGGGTGACATCTTAAAACTTTTATAACAAATCTAAGGGCTAGAAACTTCACTTACATGTGTGTCTTCCCTAATCACCTGGCCATAGGCACGAGGACATGAATAACAATGCCAGGTACTGCAACATTTGCAATGAAATTGTGGCTGTCAACAAAACCAGAAGTTGCTGTGCACCAACGAGCCACTTTGCTTTGATAGCTTGAACATCCACAAGAACTTTGTGGCTGTTGGTCACACACCATCCATATTACTACACCCCCATGTTTGGTTACAGGTCTGGATGTGCAGCTGCCCACTATGGCCAGGACCACACCCACCCAGCCAACAGGAGTCTGTTGTTCTGTCACACCCTGACCTGGAGTTGAGAGGGCTCCAGTGCTTGGGTTGCTGATGGGTATAGTTGAAGGCCAATTGTGCCTGGCTGATGGTTATTGTGTTTCCAATGGCGAGGTCGGGTATTCTGCTCTGGTTTCTGAGGTCTATAAAGTGGAGCAGTAGTTTCTCTATACTTGATCACAATACCACATAGCATTTAATAACAAAAAAGATGTTGTCAACATTTAGCCAGTCTTATAATCTTATTATTTATCTGCCAAGAAATGTAAAAAATCAGCAATGCTGAAGGTGCTCCTCCCTTTCAATACTGGTTGAACATCATTTGTGAATGGACTGCATCCGTGGAGAGGAAACATGTACTAGCTGCAGATATGAGCACACAGACACTTTTCTCTGTGAAGTAATGAGAACCTGCATAACATCAAGAAAGTCTCACTTGGAGACAAACACAGGGCCAAGGACATAATAGTATTCCAGGTAATTTTTATGGGGTCATCCTTATAACCTGTACCACAGAGACCCTCTGCTCGATGGAGAAAGAGCTTCACTATCAAGACTCCTGTCTATTTTTTTGCAGCACTGGCTAGAGATAAGGTACCAATTTTATTTGCCACCATTTAATTCCTTTCTTTTTAATTAGATGTGTTAGGTACTCAGAATCTTGTTTCGGATTGGTCTTACAGCCCATCATATTTCTTAAACTATGATAGGACAATTGGCCATTAATTCAAAGCAGTGCTAATAACGGTCGCCACAGCTACTAGGAGAAACAAATGGGAAGGCTCTGGAAAGACCTCTCCACTTTTAACCCCCCGATACAAATTTAGATTGAAGTCAGACAAACAAAACCTCAATATCTCAATTACATTTTGTTTAATTGTATGATTTCCTTTTGTCCTATATTATTGGTCAGCTCCCAGCATATGAGGAAAAAAATTATGGACTGGAAGGGAGTAAATTATCTAGGAACACATATATCCCTTCCATGCCATGCCTTTCCATAAACCTTCCAAATGGCAGCCAGAGGAAGCTGCCCAGAGTGACTCCTTGAGCAAGGCCAGGGCACTGAGGAGCCTGGGAGCTGCAAAGTTGACCTTGGTGACAAACTGTGCCCGCATCTTGGAGAGAGCAGGCTGAGGCAGACGATAACAGAGCTCATGGGGGTGAGGGGGAGTTGCCTGTCTCGCAACACAGGCCCTGAATATTCTGTGATTTTTGTTCTTGGAAGTAATCTCGCCCACCTTCTCCCCTCCCTCCCTCCTTCATTTTCTTCTTCGACATGCAGCCCTGCTCTGGTATACTGCCTGAGTGGGAATTGCCTGCAGGTCCTGATGTAATAGCTGTGCCATATGGTCCCTTCACACAGTGGGAAGGTGGAAAAATCCAGAAAGAAAAAAACCAACAGCATCCCTGGAAAACTTTATGTAGCAGCTCAGCAGAACTACAGCTGCGGCCACAAACAGCGGCAACAACTGGAATATTACACATGATGCATAGGGCACGGAAACAGCACATGGCCTCCCCAGAAGGCAGCTGAGCTTTATGTCCCATTTAGCTGAGAAACCTCCCCGCGGGCCGTAAAGCTCCATTACAGCACACAAGCAGGTGTGGCAACCCCGGTGTTTTCTGTGGTAGATCACTCAGCTCCTCTTGCCTTCAAAGTACCCTCTGCTGGCTGCCTTTCTCCAGGTGTCTGCAGAGGAACCTAATGAGACTGATTGGGACGTGCTGATCAGCTTTCATTATGAGCTGTTCTCTAGCAGTCCGATTAATCAAAATAATGGTATGTGTTGTGCATGTATTTTATGGCTGTACCCAGTTTTGCTTTCAAAACTAAAATAAGACACCTGTTTTCCCCACCCTGTCTTGCTGAGTAGTCCCTTTAAGAGCATAACCTTGTTATCAAATATATGATATACCATCAGAGCTGGGGAGCTTCATACGCATATAAATATCGCTCTTCCAGTTTGTGCTTTTTATACTAGCAGAAGAATCTAATGGAAATAAATTCAGTCCATGGGTCAATTACAGGCTTATTTTCATATTTATGGACTTAATACTTCCACACACAAAAAGATTCTAATGATAGCCTAAGGCACAGAGTAATCAAAACAACAGCTATTGAAAGGGAAAGAACCAAAGAAAAGTACCACTTTGAAATTCTACCCCTATCTCCTGATATTGTTATATACACTATGCAAAAAATGCTTTTTCACAAATGAGTATGATTTTTGTACCTACTTACCATCAGGGTAATGTTAAAAAGAAACTAAAAGCAAGAGCTGTTACTGGAAAAAAAGCCACAGTTTTTTCCACCTCCAAATTCCAGAAATTAATGCTTCCATGTAAAAAATCAAATTTCCTTCTTTCCTCTTGTTACTCCTTGCCCTTGCCTCAGTCAGCAAAGGAGGATATCATGCTTCCTTCACAGATGGGGGATGTCCACATGCTCTGCAGTGACTGAAGGGTCTTGGAGGCACTGGCCCCCTCTATGAGATATGGCAGGCATCCATTCCTAACAAAGCAGCTACATGTCTTTGGAGGCTTTACCACTGCCTTGGGGAAGGGGGAGAGGGAAAGACCAGCTTTAGTTTACTCTGTAGAGCTGTCAGGACAGGTAGCAGAGAGGTATGGAATTTAGAGGGGCTAAAGGAGCTGCTACCCTGCCCTGCCCTGCCCTGTCCCGTCCTGTGAAGGGGCTCCTTCTTCCCTGATGCTGGCCATGGAGGGCAGGAGGCATTCCCTCCCCTGCTGTTATTGTTTGAAGCAGCCCCCTCCAAGATAATTCACAAATTTCCTCTGAGGTATCAGCTGGGCGTGTAAGTATTTGTTATCCCAGCTTTTTTTCATGTATATTTTATGTACCAAGCAAGGATGTGTGGGGAACAAGGGAACATGTTTAAGCTTTCAGTGCCAACTGAAGCAAGATAGACTGCACAAGCTATCACTGAGAACTTCAGGCATTGCAACTTCATCATGTTGCTTCTTGAGTTAGCTATTTATTGCGAGTCACTGGATTGGAGCATCCTGCATGTGATTAACTATAAATGATATGTAGTTACTTGGAACATTTTGTGAAGTCATAGCAATCTCTATTGACAATGCATCTATTAGTTTGGTACAACATTTTCCAGCCATCAAGAGGATTTTTATGGATCTGAATTCAATGCAAAGGGCCCTAAACTTCAAGCCTTAGTTCTCTAGAAATCTGACATAAGAAATAGCAACAGAAAATGAAATATTTTCCTCATTTGCTGATTATTTCCATGGCCCCTGAATGCCCATGAATAAACTGTGCCACACCACCTGACACAAGAAAAATAGCCATACAGGAAGCTTAATACTTGCTGTAACCTCAGTTTCCTGGAGCTGGAGCGCTCCCTTAAATAATTTACAGCTCCATATGTGAGATAAGACTATCTCCAGTTCTGGCTTTGTTGTGTGTCTTGGGTTATTCTAAACCACTTTGTGCAAGGGACATCCATCATTACAGAACCAGCTTTACCTTCATCCCACGTAAACATCTGAGAGACAGCGACTGGAAAGAATGCCAGAACTGGAGATAGTCTGATGTCATTTTAATGATTGTAAATTATTGAAAGAAGAATACCACAGACAGAGTCCCAGTCATTTGGAAGTGTTTGCTAAAATGTCTAAGAGGTCTTGAGTGACAATCTCTACTACACAGACGCAATACAAATAAGGTTAATGACTTTCATTTGGGAGGGAAGAAGTACATAGGGCAGAGCACAATTTCCAACTCTATGCTTCAGGACTCTCAACGGAAAAAGGAACAACTCCCTCAGGAATGACTCCATCAGTTCTTCCTATATTCCAGTAGCATTCATAAGATAAATGGTATTAAAAGCAATAAACCATTCAGTTTTATTTAAACACAGTTTATCAAGGAGCCCAACTTTTACCCATTCCGCTCAACATACTAACTTCAGCTGACATCACCAGTATCTAGCATCAGAATTTCTGGGGTCCAGCAGGCAGAGAAGTTCCAGAAGCTGCCAAAACTGTTTTGTTACAGCTAGAAAGAAAGCAAAAAGAGAAGAATTATGAGGACAGTAAGAACTGTTGTGATAGATTTGTATAAGAAACTGCCCTGGCAGCTGTGACCCTATACTGAGCTTGGTGGTGGGCAGTGGCGAGCTTCCTAACCCAGAGGATAAGAAGGTAGAGGAGCACCACAAAGAGCAGAAAGCTGACCTCTTGCCTCAGGAAGTGAGATGGCTTGGACTGTGATCTTTTCAACTGTCTTCTCCAAAAGGAAATTTTAAAGACAGTGCAGTAACTGAAAAGACACTTGCAATGTCAAGAAGTGCTTTCTACGCAGTATTACAAACTCTCACCACCGATTACAGCATGTGTCTTCTCTGCCACACAGGCATTATCTCATCTCTTTAAAAGACGGGTAGATTCAGTCGCAGAGAGGTCATATCCAAAGTCACATACAGAGCTGGGAATTAGGACCCATCAAGTTGCACTATGGCAATGTAAGACACGGTATCTGTTGACTTCCTAGTGGGAAGCCCAGCATAAAAGAAAAATAATTTAAAAATTACCTTCTGTCATTTGAGGCATTTTCCACTTCCATACATCTGCTCAGGGCACTGTATATTGGCTCCAGGTCCCCAAACTATGGGAAACAGCAGGCTTCCTGCACGGCTGCTTTGGTTGTGTTCCTCATTTCAGGCCATTGTTCCAGACTGTATCTTTTGTTTGGGCCTTGGCAGGCAGAAAGACAGAGAATGCTAATGAATATCTTCGCTGCGAGCACAATATGAGAGGCATCTCATTTTCATTTTCTTTCCTGTAAGTCTTGAGTTCTAAACTCAAGCTATGCAATCAAAATGAAATTCCCTGTGAAATGATGGGAATCTTCCCTTTTGTGCAGGTAGCTGAAAGACACTGGATAAGCCACTTCTCAGGCAAACCCACACAGCCTTAAATTTTAGAGAGCAGTACAGACATGCAATTTATTGTTGCAGAATGGAAACTCTTGGATATTTATTGGTAAAAATAGGATATTCCTCTTCTACAATTTAGATCTCAAATACTGTCCATACTTAAGAGATTTGATGCAGGTGATTGTATTGCTCCAGTATTGGTAGACGCTGGCATCATCATAATGACACCTATGGCTTCCTTTTTTTTACCTAAATTTTTACCTCCAGAATATGGGTGATTTCCTGGCTTTTGGAAAGGTTCCAGGTTGTGGCTGTCAGCAGCACCCTCAGAACCTTTCTTATCCCTAATCTGAAAAGGTAGAGATTATCTTTTATGTGTATGCACATATTTCATCTGGCATTGCACAGAAGTAAGATTATCCTGGATTGATCATGCTGGTCTAGTGTAAGCAGAACTCCTGCTTTTCAGGAAATGTAACCAAGAGTTTGATGCCTCATTAAATCATCTCCCCCAAATTTCTGGCCCTCTGCTGGCTGAGATTTTCCAAAAGTGTGCAAAGAATGGTTTTGACTTTCAGCAGGCAGTGTTGAGCATCCGCAGCCACCACCGCCTCCCAGGGAGCTCCTGCCTGTTTGACAGTTTTGAAAATCATTAAGTCATTAGCTACTATTTAAATTAAGAGCAAGAACCTAATTTTAGGTACTTGTATCTGAAATCTGTATTTGCTCCTTGCCATCACTTCAAAATCCCTCATACTAGGGGCAGAACAGGACTTCCTCAATCCTGACTTCATATATCACCTCCTATCATCTTGACCATCTCCTTTTGGTTCCTTTCCTTAGGGGAATTGTCTGTGCCCACTTCTTTCGTGGGTTGTAAAAATTAAATAAACATCTTGGTGATTTGAATTTATGTGTAGATAGTCTGTATGTATGTGTGCACACATGCACTTGCACGTGTGCATGCCTAAATCAAAGTACTTTAAAAAGCTTTGCTGTACCTTAACACATATTGTCTATCATCAGTGGAAGTTTTCACTGTGCTCACAGAAAGGTGTGTGTGTGTCTCGGTGTGTGTGTATGAGAGAAAAAAAGAGCAAGAGAGACAGACGGAGAGAGGGAGAGAGAGTGCACCAGGAATTATCTATGCATAAAGAAATTAAAAGAGAATATTTTTCCAGAGCAATTGAAGCCCATCTCCTGAACAATGACGACAGCTCCTCATTTTCGACAACAATAGAGGGCACGTAGGAGTCAGCTCATTAGAATATCTGTGGCTCTTTTCTGTTCTCTTTGCATTAAGCCCCCATAATGTCAGTTGTCACTTATTAATGACAATTAACTAGTAATCAGCAGTGAGACTCTTCGAGGTGGTCCTTGCCTGACAGGTGAAGAAAGAGAACATTGCGTAGTGCCATGCAGTGACATGGAACCTTCAAAGGGAGCACGGCATTTCCATAAATTATTTCAGAAAGAAATTTTCTTTTAGACATCCTCTTTAAAGCATTAGGATCTTTAACCCTAGAAGGACTATACGGTTGCAGCTGTCCTCCCTCCCCCCTCCCCTTATCGCTAGTATTGGATAAAATTGGAAGGCAGCCTGATCTGTCATGTAACCCAATTCCCATCTGGGGCTGGAATAGCTATCAACCTACTCTGCTGAAACTATAAATACCTTCCCTTGATACTCAACCTTAAGTGCTCACTTAAAATGATGCCCAGATATCAATAGTGAGGTTGCCAACTGCGAGCAGCTAGGTGGATGGCCAGTAGAGACTGCAGCACATCTATTATAAAGTCTTTAAAAATTAAATGACTCACAAGCGCTCGATTTATGTACATGCATAGCCTATGAAATTGCACCATCTTCTCCCGTTTCTGATGGCTTTTGCATTCCCTTCTTATGCCTTGTCTTAAATGAGGTGGCAGCTACTGTTAGTGTGTTTTTACAGCAACCAGCATACTCAGGCCCTTGGACTCTGATTGCTATTACAATAAAAATTTGATGTAGTTATCGCTCTTAGAAACACTGAAGTGGGAAAAAACCCAACCACCAGCAACAAAACAACCATTAAGTTTTCCCCATGCCAAGTTTTCCTCTCTGCTCCTCTCCCTGTCTTATGCAACACCAAGAGCCCTCATCATCATACTTCACTCAAACTCTTTGCTCAGGCTTCCATCCTTATCTCACCTCCTTCTCCCTGACCCTCCAGCTTTTGAACAGACAATCCTGTGAAGTCTTCACATTAAATATTTCAGCTGTCCACTACAAAACCCTGAGACAAATTCAGCCTCATTCCATGTTTTTTGCAGGAGGTCAGAGAGGTTTCCAAACATCACTCAGGCATACTTATATCTGCCAGCACAGAGCCCCTCTGAGCTTCACCTTGCTAGGTCCCCTTTTGTCTCCTAACAGGCAAACAGGCTTTCCAGCCTTTCCCTTTTCACCCCTCTCAGTCCTAGCATTGAAATTCCCTGACATCTGCTCTTGCTAATAGCAATTATTCTTCTATTATTTCTTTTCCCCACCTTGTCCGTCTTCTCACAGTGGATGGCTGAGATCCAATTTTTTTTGTTCTGCTTTTACCCGATTGATGGTTGCTGATCATTAGATTCCATTCCTAGTCACTCCTATTTCTTCTTTGCACTTTTCCAGACTCCCAGTTGTCAAAGCACACTCAAAAATATGAAATGTGACACTCACCACCCCCCAAAACTGGGGCGTAGGATCCCCATGCAATGTTAAGTCTAGACCTGCTGCCTTTTTTAGAGCAAACCTATCTAATTTTTCACATTATCCCAGCACAGAAAAGTGGTGACAAGAAATAATAGACAGTTAATGCTAAATGCTACAAACTTTAGCAAAGTAGCACTTTAGAGACAGCCAACAATATAACTCTCCCTTGAACATAAAGACACCCAGTGCTATACAGTGCCTCTCTCAACCACATTTTATCATCATGCTCCACACTCAGATACTACTGCGTGTAATTATTAATACAGCATGCCCACTGCAAACATGCTGAGTGCATTTGACCTTGGACTACGAAATAATATACCAATTGTGGGCAGTGTCTGAGCCTGCAAGTGTATTTTGGAGACAGCATTTGCACATTAATAAACTTAAAACATGTTTACTGTCAGAATTTTCCAGTTAAACCATTACAGTTACACTGGTAGCATTACACAGTTTCCCTGCCACAGCAGCCCTTGGCAGATTTTCTTATGAGAGAATAAAAGTGGCTTTTTCCAGTTTGGCTTAAATTGATTCCAAAGTATTTTGGTCTAAATTGAGAAAAAAAGTCCAGAATGAAAATGACTTAAAGCAGTCACTTGACGATGAGAAAAGCCATTCATGAGTCTCACATCCTACCTACAATGGGTCTAGTTTCATCTGGAACATGGGATGAACAGAAGTCACCTACGACACAACTTTTTCACCTTTTTAAGTAGTACTTAGAAATTAGATGTCAAAGACCCTGAAGCCAAAGGGCAACATTTTCAAGAGCCACTTTTTGTATTGCCACACACGGCAGGTTAAGCTAGAGTGAGGAGACATGTTAATGAAGCACCATTTCTGAAAACATGAAACTTTGTAATGCTTTATCAAGATCAAAATCCCCTGTTATCCTGTTCCTCTCCCTCCCAGTCCACCCTCCAACTCCTTGCAGAGCAATAGTGACTTGCAGAGCCACTCTGCCAGTTTTCCTTGCTATGCTGGGGGCTGGGCAGAGAGCACGGAGAAGATGATCTTCTTGACACTGAACCTGTAGCAGTGCTTCCATGACAACAAATAAGATGATACACTTTGGAATCGTGCAGGAATAAGCTAAGCCTAACCAGGACTTGAAGAAGGCAGTTAGTTTTGACAGAACACTGCTCCTCAGAAATGCTCAGGTTAAACCAAAATTTCTTTGCATGTCCCTATACACTGTGCATTTCCTGGGGGAAAGAGGAAAAAATGGCAGAAATCTTCTTTTTTCTTTTTTGGATTTAACTGCCAGAGACCATCTTCAGGAATTTACAGCAATGGAATCTGCTAGTTGCAGAATGGGGTAAATGGCACCTGGACCCAACCTGTCTGTCTGTATCTGAGGTCAATGCCCATTTCCAAGATAAAGCAACCTATCCTGCCATTCAAAAATATGAAACCTTGTAATTTTAAGTAATTCAGCAGGACTGATAGCTGGTCTCATCACTGTTCAGTCTTGAGTATCCAAACCTCGCTGAAAGGAAAGTCAAGGGGTGAAAGGATTCTGACCATGGTGATACACAGTATGATATAGAGAAACTGATGTGCCAGCTGGCAGGTTAATACATTTTGCCAAACTGATTTAGCACCTACCAGTCCACTTGTGAACTTGTTTGAAAGAAACTGCTTGCTCTTAGCTATTGAATCTTTCATCCCAGATCATATTGGATGGAACTCAACTTCTTGTTGTGATGATAAACCTTCTGGGGAGTAAGGAATTGTGCCTGAGAACACACTCTAGTGGCTACACCTCTAGCTGCTGGTCAGGAGCTTTGGGCACTATTTCTGACTACATGGCTTGTAGCATGCTGCTTTCCAGATTCCACCATCGTGGGTGTCGTTTTTGGGTAGGAAATACAGGTGCCATTCTGCTTTAGTGGTTCACAACGAGCTCTAACACAAACTTCAGTTTTTACACGCTCTTAAAGAGGTGCCTTTTGGACAAGTTGTCATGTGTACCAAGACAGGTGACTTCCACCTGCCTGACCCTGAAGGTTGGCCTAATATGTCCCACCAGCCTCTAAGATTTCATAATGTATGCTGTTCTGAGCAAATGAATCAGCTCTGGACTCCTACGAGAGCAGATGGGTTGCAGGCACCCAGACTCCAACTTTCCTTCCTCAAGTGACCATGTGGCATTTAACCACAGGTGTCCTACATCTGACAAGCCTGGTCAGGAACCTGTCAGGCTTTAACCTGCAACTTCAGACAATGCTGACACAACCACTCTGGACTGAAAAACAGTACACTCTCACTATATTAAATTTTACTAAATTTATACTGTAGTGACGGTCAACACATTGTACCCTGAACAATTTAGTCTAAGAAAAGCTTCTTTAAAAAGAACTAATAATTTTAACAAATAATTTTCCTTGAATGTTTTATACTAAGAAGTTTATCCAGAAATAGAAACCATTCAAATCCTGACAACCTGGCTATAACTAACCAAATTTAAACTTTTTATTTTTCATAGGGAAGGGAAAAAAACCCAGGTAACAAGTACAGTAGTTAGGATAAAAGTTACTAGATTCATTTTGACCGCACTGACCCTGATTCAGCAGTCACTGGACAGAACTTTAGAGATGTTTAAAAGTAAGGGATCTTCACAATAGAGTAACCTGAGCTTCTCATTCCCACTGGGAAGGTCTACAGCTTTTATAATCATTGCATATTCTAATATTGGTTGTTTGAAAATAACTAGGTCCACTAGCCATGTATCAGTGTTCACAGTCCTGACCTCCTGGTGCTAAACTATTCTAAAATCAGTTTTTCTGTATCACCAGTCAAAAAACAGAGCTAATGAAGATGTGGGATAAAGAAGCACATTTCATAAATTACACTAACCTCAGGTAATCTGCCTCATCTTAGACTTGTAAAATGTTGTCCTTTTTTACAATAAATCCAGTTTTGGGTATTGATATTTTCACTTAGCTATGATATCACCTTTTACTTAGAATAGCATCTTTCATCCCAAAATGTGGTCTCTCCACCCACCTGTAGGATGAAGCTGAGTACACACAGTGATGAAGAGAAACATATTACAAGAAGAAACTCAATCAGAAGAGTGGGGAAAACAAAAATTTGGAAGAATCATATTATATAGATTAGTATCTGGCCAGTAAATTTGGGTTAGCATTCTGTTCTCATCCATGGACAGAAAAGGACCCTGCTTTTAAATTTCAGTGAACAGATGGTGAAATCCCACTTCCTGCTACTTTCATGCTGGGAGAGTAACTCAATACTGCATCAGTCAGGAGACCAACACCTACAGAGCTGCAAGAACACTCCACATGGAAACTGGCCTCTCCTTGGAGGTCTCCTAACCAGGACCCCTGCCATATTATTTAAAGAATCTCACATGCTCAAATCTGAGATAGCTTTGGATAATGCAAGCAAAAGCTGATGCACCATGCCTTGATTAATCTAACGAAAGACAATATGTATATTTTATGCCTTTATACTTAATTGCAATTGCATTTTAGTGGCTTCCATGAAAAGGACAGATTATATTTGGTGTCATTATTACCAGTGTAACCATCCAGAGAAATCCGTAACATAGTTATGTTGCAGAAGATATTAGGGAATAACCCACAAAATGCTATTAAAAAAAATAAAAAAGGTCATTTCAATCAGGACTAATGTCATCAGTACACAGGTGTCCCAAATTTCCAGTGGTTTGCATCAGCTTTGAAACAGCAACATAGAAAATTGCGCCGAAGCAGAAACCAAACCTGTGAAAATAAGCAAACCAAGATCTTCCGCTCTGAGAACAGATACAAGCAAAGGTGCGAACACCAGCAGTGTAATGCTAAAAAAATAAGCTTTATACATCTCTGAAAAGCATCAGACACACTGGAATTTGCATACATTACAAAACAGGTATACAGGCTTACAGACACTATGATCGGGTTTAAAACTCCTAGGTTTCTTTCCTTCAAGATCAGTCCTGAAAGGCTATGTGGTCTCTTCCATCCAACAGCTTTAGAAGCTACTTGTAGAAAAGCACAAACTTACTTTTGTTGCAATCTTATTGAAATAGAGAAGAAATACACTTGAAAAAAAATTCTGGGGAAAAGAACAACTCTGTTTGAAACTGCTATTTCTTTTCTAAAAGGGAATTTTTTCTGAAATACGACATTCAAACAAAAGTGACAAAAATCTAAATTAAATAAAGATCGTACTGTCACTGTACTTCATTTTCTTAAGCAGGTGAACCATCAGAGCCCTCCGATTTTTATCTACTTCATAATTCAGTTGCAGAAAGTGTTACATCAGCATAGCCACCAGGTAAAGCCGCTGGTTTATTCTAAATGGACTTTCTTCAGACAGTGGCACAGATGATGAGTGATTGTCCAATTCTGAAGCTATCAGAACTGAACGGATTTAGCAATGTCATAAACACCTCTCGAGGGAGTCACCTGGTGTTGAGAACTCACTTTACATGCCGTGTTTCAAAATCAGTTTTAATGGATTTACATTAGATTCAAATGCACTTTAGAGCTATTATTTCTCCCTTTCAACCTTTTCACACACTACTGCAATGTACTACAGCATATTTTATAATCACTTGTTTGCAGGCCTGTGGGAAAGTAAACAAAACTTCAAAGGGTTATTATTTAAGGACTCTGTATTATGGCCATAGGCCTGACTGTTTTTCTTCCTCACCACCCCTTGGGCCCAAAGCACATAATCATCCAGTAATTGAACTGAAATGTCTAAATGGCTAGATCCCCTGAAGGACATAGGTAGTTAGCAGTGAAGAAAGTAAGGGACATTTTAAAAAATCCGCATGGCACTTTCCTGCACCACTTAGAAACACCGTGCAAATGTAACTGACCTGGACCTGATAGGTTTTTACAGAGAACAGAAAAGTGCATGGATATTTCTGGAGTTGTAGCTAAGGTAAAGATTAAATGTCAAACTGTGCTGTATTTGGAAGCAAAGATCTTACATTTAAATTACTTTCAGAAGAACTGAGAAGAAACAGAAATATACATATGTACACAGAAGTATATATAACATAATAGTATCACTAATACCATGTGAAAGCAAACCCCTCTAGGTCCTCATATTTAATAGCCCCTCCAAAAAGTGTAATGGATAGCAGATCCCAGGCTTTCATACACTGTAACTGTCAAAGCACTCAGGAGATAGAGAAGTGAAGGCTCTGACAGCTCTCTTTTACATTCTAAATGACATCTGCATTCAACGGAACAGAAATAAAGATTAAGGGAAACACCTGATATGATAGCACTCAGCTTACCTCAAAATGCAATATTTAAAAAGTACAGAGAAACATAAGTCTGCCTCCTTGTACTGTAAGTAAAAACTGGTGTCAAAGCCTCTGAGGTCCTCACCACTGCCAGAAAGGCAGCACCATATTATCCAACAGACTGCAGGGGCAGGAGCCAAAGCCTCTCACTATGAAACTGTTGTAATCAAAAGGTGCTTCACCAGAGAAGGGAGGGAGGAGACGGCCTTTGAGCGCACACAGAAAATGGCTACAGGTACAGTCATACAGCACAAGGAAATTAACTTGGCCAAAAGCTTTGCAGCCTCTCTTGTGCCCCAGTGAGGAGCAGAATGCCCCTCGCTGCTCTGACTCTGTACCTTTTGCAGTGCGTACCTGCTGCAAATCTCTTCTAAGAGGTTACCAGCATTACGGCTTCCAGCGAGACACGTCAGCACAGAGATCACGAGAGATGATTTCAAATAGATTTTCACCGGTTGATTATATAAACGATGCCTCTTACAGCTGGAATAACACCTCAAAGGCAATATAATGACGACATGACAATGTATGTAAATCAAGAACTGCATGTGGGTTTATTTTACACTTGAGAAAACAGTGGATTTAATTGTGTGAACCAAAATGTACTGTACAATATTAATGATAAAACATCAAAATGTATAATTCATAGTGCATTGCTTGCTTTATTTTTATTTATTTAATTTTTTTTGTCAGATAGTTCCTTTAAGTACATGCATCTGGAAAGATGCAGGTGCCAGTAAAATTCCTCTATTTATATCAAGCTGCAGGAACTAAATTTTATTCAAAAAGTGTGGTTTTACATTATATACACAGAAATCGAATATAAAATGACAATATAAAAAGTTAAAAGAGAAAGCATACAGCCAGAAGGTACAAAGAAAGTTGAACAGTTTAAAATGGTACGATATGTAACATGTATTTTTTTAAGCTGATGCTGGCAATTTACAAGGAACAGAATCCAACATTTGCCCCATTTTTTTTTTGTTTTCATTTACCAATGCAGCACACTATAGAAAGGTCAGCTTGTACCAAAGCTTAACATTTGTAAATAACTATAAACTGCAGTATTTTACAGAAAAAAAAAATAAAAGAAAGAAAAGAGCATTTTTACATTTGTTTTAAATAACAGCTTGCATACTTTTTTTTTTTTTTTTTGCCAAAAAGTGGCAATTCTCAGCATCCAGAGGATTTGGGCATAGTGGCAACTTGGTTTGCTTTTTTTAATTATTATTTAACTTATACAGTTGTGGCTTCCTAACCCCTTGAGTACTACACAGCTCTCCTTCTTCCAAGGACTGCATGCACAATATCTTCACAAACCAGTTCTGCATTAAAAACCAAAAAAAAAAGGAAGCTCATTCATAAAAAAAAAGTCCTGCTTCCGACACAGCTTTTATTTTAATGAAATGCCTTTAAGCCTTTTGTTTTATTTTGTTTTTCCTTATTTACTTATTTAGTCACTGGGAAAGGCACAGAAATGCTATTACAGTTCTCAGAGGGTTAAAACTTGACACTACCAGGTTCTGTGACCTTTATTGTCATGGCAACTTTGTAATTTTAGGATGTCTCTTTATCATTGTTCTTTGTGTCTTTCTTTACGGCTAAATTAATGTCTCTCAATAGTGTCTCCCACTATATTCTACAAAAGATAGCTTAACATCAAGGACAGATGTTGAAAATAAAGGTCAGACTTTGACTCACAAAAAAATAAAAACAGAAACAAAAAAATAACCATGCACAGATCAGACAAAGAGCATATAAATATAACTACAAAATAAGTGTAAGAAAAACCAAGGTCCAGATAGGCAGTTCAGCAACAAAAGTAAGACTGATTTCAGAGGCTCAGGTCAGGCCTAGTGCAGTACTATGAAGAAGTTTAGTGCAATGTTCCTGTGGTCACTTGCATACCTGGCTGCTTACCTGGACGCTATTGTTTTTCTAACTCAGTTACATAGATCAGATGGTCCTCTGGGGACTTGCCGTGTGTTTTACTAAGGTGCAGTTTGACTGCATGCTTGCTTGCAAAAGTTCGGTTACAGAGCTTACATTGGAATGTGGAGCCTAAGTCCTCCTCAGCAATTCCAAGTGAGCCCAAAGTCTTGTTTGCGAGGACTTTTGAAACATTCTGCTGTTCTTGAATCTGATTAAGTGGCAACTTTGACAGATCCTTCAAACTAAACCCTAGGTGTGTCTCTAAGTGACTTATGTATGTAGAAGCAGTCCTGAACTGAGAGGCACAATCATTGCAAAAGAAAACAGGATGTCCTGTGTCCAAGTTCTTTAAAAATTTAGTTCCACCTGTCCTCCTTAGCTGATACTTCACATTGGCCAGCCAGTGGCTAATTGTGGTCATGGAAAGACCAGTAAACTTAGAGATGTGTACCCGCTCTTGTGGACCTAGGTCCGACATAATGTATTTGCCTTCTGGGGTCTCCCTCAAGCTGGAAGCAAACTGAGCTTGAAGGATCAGAAGATGCTGAGGGTTCCAGTTGGACTGCCTGCCCTTCCTCTTGTGTACTGGTGACAGTTCATCCAGAGCTTCCTCAAAACTGCTCCCGTCAGCATCAGACTTCTCTGACACGGTAGAGGGAGTTGAAGACTTGGGTGTCAAACGGCCCGTGAGGTTCTTCACCATATCGGAAATATCCAGCAGGGCACTCTCCCTCAGCGGGGATGAAGCAGAGTCAGCCACGCTGGAAACAAGAGGCTTGTTTTTGGACTTAGTTAAATCAATAGGTTGATCGCTGTTCTCATAGTAATACCGGTCAATAGCATCAGCCTGCTTGACTGGAGTGGTTGGGTAAATGGGTTTGTCCAACATGCTGTTACTAATTTTGTACAGCATGGCCAAAGGGTCCAGAGAGGGGCTTACCGGCTTAGAAATTTTGCCTAAGTGGGTATTCATAATGGACTGTAAAGCGCTCAATGGATTAATGAAGGATGGCTCAGGCGAATGATCTGTGATAATTCCTAAATTGTTACAGCCATTTGCAACCTTTGTTTTAAGTGGCTCTGTACCATTTGGCGTATGTGCTTCTGCTGGACTATCCTTTTTGACCTTCTGAACTTCTGACTCAGAGCTCTTCTTTGGCTGCTGTTTGTTATTCATTTCCTCTGCTTTTGGGAAATCCTTGTTTTCTTTAGCAGCAGGTGACATGGGTTTAACGGGAGAACTCTTCTCCTTCTCCAAAGGCTTCTCTTCCTTCTTCACGTTGATTTTACCTGTAACTTTCTCCACTAGTTCCTCCATAGCAGATACATTGCTCTTGTGAGGTGGGGGTGTGAGATTGCCTGGGGAATGGATGAGTGCGTTGTGTTCTGACGACAGTGATTTCACACTGCTAGCGTAGGACGGCTGCATTTGAACGCTCTGCACCGCAGGCTGAAGGGGTTTGACTGTTCCTGGGAGCTGGTAAGCTGCATGAATACTGGGATATCCTCCCCAGGAAGGGGCTCCGTTCTGGGCTTTGCTGATGGCTGTTGTCACTGTGTTCTCCAGGGATTTCAATATGTCTATTCCGCCTTTAGGACTATCATCTAGGTCCTCCTCTCTGAGGTATTGATACAAAGTTGTTGGCTCAAATTTCTCTGTAGAGTCCTCACTCTCTTCTTTAATCTTTTTCTCTGTTTCGGTGACCACCAGCTTTTCTTTCTCTAGGTCTTTCTTTTCCTCCGAGTTTGTGGAGCCTGCTGGGGAATCAGGCTGCTTTTTAATGTTGGAGGCTGGTAGCCTTGTGTGGGTGGTGGGTGGAAGAGGTATAGACTGTATTTTCTCCTCCACCACTGGGTCCAACACCAGCTGTTTGCCTTTTTTGGAAGCAGAATTGGTCACCTTCAAGAAATGACCGGTGACCATCATGTGAGCAGTGAGCTGCTGCAAAGTATCATGGGAACTGCCACATTCCATGCATTTCAGTATTTGGGCTTTGCGTGCCTCAAACTGCCAAGTGTAGCTAGCACCATTTTGATAGCCATAGCGGTTGTTCGGAGTCACGTAGGGGTTGGCAGTTTTCTGATCCTTTGCAGACTCACCCAGTGAAGCTTCTGCCGTGATCCCTGTTGGCTCAGGTGAGCAAGGCGAAGCCAAGTCCTGAAGTGCTCGCTTTTTGGTAGAAGGGACCAATTTGGTGATGGCTGGTACTGGCTCCTTCAGAGGCACTTTCTGGTAATGCTTTGTTTTTATCATATGGACGCTGAGGTCTTGCAAAGACTCAAACGAATGCCCACAGTACATGCACTTCAGCACTTTCTGGGCATCCTCTTTGCCTTCCATTTCCATAAGCGATCGTTTCCTAGGCTTTGACCACCGCTTGGTCTTATCAGCTTCTTTATCTCTGTTGTCATCACGGTAATGTCCAGTTTCATTCATGTGCACTGTTAGCTCCACCAGCGTGTCGTAGGCTGCGCTGCAGTCTTTGCATCGGAACTTGCTGGCACCAGTGAACACAGACCCATAGAGTTTATTGTTTTGCCGGTAAAGCTGTACTGTGCTGAAGAGACTCGGCTCTGGGAGAAGTCCATACGATGAGGTCTGCTGCAGAGTTTTAGCTAGTGCAGCTTGGTGCCAGTCGTAACCTGACCCACCACTGTTACTATTACTGTTACTAGTACTACTGGTGGTTGTACTGGTACTAGTGTTGGTACTGGTAGCACAAGTACTCTGGGAATTGGCATTGGTGTCAGTACTGGTGGTGTTTTCATTCTGGCTGATTCCGTTGTTGCTGGTGGTTGGGTTGGATTTCTTTAAGTCCAAAGCTAAACTGGACCAGCAAGTCTCTGAAAGCAAATTCGCATACACAGCTTTTATTTGTGCCAAGCTGTCCTGTGGATAGGAAACATTGTCTGTGCACTGAGGATCCTCTTTCTCTTCTTTAGAGGAAGTGCTTTTGAAATGGGCCAGCTGATCGCTGTTTTCACTAAACGGCGAACCATAGCCTGCATCCTGATTAGTTGCAGTGCTGACTGGGGAGTTCTGGTAGCTTTGAGCCTCTTTGATCTCCGCTTCTTCATTGCACAAATATTCATTCTCCTGGATGTCCAGAGACAGCCCATCATCTTCCACGCTGTCTTCATCTATTTCTGCTGCTTTCAATTCTTCCTCAGGAACATATGCTAAAATACAGGAGGGGAGATGGGGGGAAACAAGACAAAGTTATCGAACACACACATTTTACATGGCTCTCTTCTGCACTAAAAACAGTAACCATGAAGACAAATTTTGAAGATACATCCAAAACCGAAACTCACCATCACTCACACACTCCTCCTATAAATCCACATACTCTGTCATGGTTACAGTTTGATATCAGTGATACTGAAGAATAAACTTTGACTTCAGTGGTAAAATATGTGCCAGGACCACAGTAAATACCATAGTATCAAAACTAAAATCAAACAAAGAGCCTACTAAACTAGTTTCTATCAACTTAAAAAATGGCCTGGTACTGAGCTGTATTTACTGCACTACATATGTATGTGTAACACGTTGCAGCTGACCTGCATCCCTCAGACCATGACGCTCAGAATCACTGACTTGACCAACTCTACCTTGTCAGTTCTGTCTTTTCTTGCAAACTGGCTTTAGCTACAGCTTCAGGGGCCATTTCTGTGTCACTGATACCTGACTCTAATGAAGCCATACAGGGCAAGAGTGTCAGGTCAGCTGTTCCCAGGGTCTCCTGGTGGCTGGCTGCACTGTGTCCATCTGAGAGCAGAACAGCTTTCATTTTTGAAAGGTGAAAAGAGAAGCAAGACTGATTGCTTTCTGAAATGGGTAAGATATAGTTTGCCTCCTGTTATGATCTGATGTGGGTCCTGCATTTACCATTTTGAAAAAGGCAGTCAGAAATGAAAGGTAAATGCTAGAGATTAATTTCTTAAAGCAACAAACAAAAACCTTGAGATTTCCCCTGCAGCTTGATTACTGGCTTATGGAAAATATGAAACTTTGCTATTGCATTGCTACCTGTGAAACTATATGATCTCACCAAACTATGTGTTTATCTATATCAAACTATTTGTTAAACCAGCAAATATGATATTCATGAACAGATGGCCATTACATCAAAACACATTTACTCCAAGCGCTCAATTCACAGAAGTGACTTACATGTACCTAAGTGATAAATGCACACTTTCATTGCAAAACAAAAAAACATAGTTGTACACATTTCCCTCCAGTTTTGTAAAAGAAGCTTAAAAAAATCACAATGCTAATGGAATGTAGATCATTTATAAGAATGTCAAGGTAGAAAACATGGATTATGAACAATTTTCAGTAACTGAATAAAAAAGTGCCTCCTTGTCAGGTGAACTCTGCAGCAAGTGATGCTGAAATGTGTCCTATGTCCTTCCATGGTATACTACTGAAAGAAAGCCAGAAAAGAGGCACTTCTGCTCCTATGAGGTATGAAGAAAATACGTATTATCCTGTTAACAAAGCTGAGGTCTTCTTCAACTGGGGGGAGCATAAGTACAAGTCGAGCTTCTTTTTGTACACAGCTGCTAATATATTCTGAAATGTCTTTTCTGAAAAATAAAAAGAATCTTTCTTCATTGCAATATGAATACTCTTTGAAACATCTTTTTTTTTTTTTTTTTTTTTTTTTTGGTAGAAAATAACAATATTACGGTCAGTACTGCATTATGTATTCACCTTTGCAATTCAGTCTTAATGCAGCCCCTAACTGCTTCAGCCTGATCTTTTAAGATGAAGTAGGAAAATACTCCATCTAGTACTGGGGTTGTGCTGAACCTTAAGATGCCCATTGCATTTTTCATCTGTCCCCTAGGTGTCAATTTTTTCAGAAGATAACTTTACTGTTTAGTTTTTTAAAAAGTTCTAATCAGAGACCAATTCCTTACAGATAAATCAGCCTCAAGTGTTTTCTAATATGTTTAAAAGGACAAGTGAGTACCAAGCACAATAAATAAAAGTCAGAAATAATCCTGGGGTCAAAGGCCAGGAAGATGCCAGAAAAGCATTGTAAAACCAGATGAAATTATTCTCCAAGAGGTGTTTTGTCCATAAAATGAAGAATAGAATGCAGAAGCAGTAAGAGAATTCGAAAGACAGTCAGCCTCCCTGTCCTGCAGCAATGCTGCTGTTGAAACACTCTGCAGATATTTGAGAATGGTAGGACCACTGCAGTTCTGAACTCTAGGTATGCACATGGAATTCATTCCCACAGCTACAGTCTAGGATCTCTTAGCTCTCTCATTCAACACACCTGTTTCCAGTAATTTCTAATGGCAAAAGACAATACATTTTTAAGTTTCAGAAAAGTGAAGAACAGTTAAAGAAGAGTATGGTTTCTGATTTAGAAATTTCTTTTAAATAGAAAAAAACCCTCTGAGACCTAAAATGCACAACAACGGGCAGTTACCATCTGGCATTCTTATTAAAAAAACAAAACCAAAACAAGTGCAAGCTAAAAACTGAGAGGACACACATTTTGAGCTTTTATGAACAGCAATCTTCTCACTAACCACAGTGCAACTATGCCACTTTTCTCTAATATTCACATCCCAATATTTTTAATTACTAGGTGCAAAAAACTGTTGTAAGATGCTGGATGTTCCCCTAGTTGATACAGTTGAGATAAGGATCTGTGTGAATTATTTGCTTACATCTCTTTACTTAATTCTAAATTGCATAAATAAATATTTTTATAATTGCTATATATAACCATCTAAATATCTGCTCAAGTAGAAACTCTACATGATCCACTGCCGTGCCTTTTATTTTCCTTTATTTACTTATGATGGCATTTTCTCTATTCTCATACTTTTGCACTGTATCATAAAAATAAAAAGGAGCTAAACCACACAAGAAACATTAAAATTACATGTAAGGTCCATGCTAAACTGCCAAAGCAAAGAAACTGAGTGTTAGGGTGAAATATCCATCTTTTCCTTACTTTTCCTACTCTTTGGTTTTGCTGAGACTACTACACGATTGAGTTCACTCCCTTAACAACATATACTGCATTATAAGGGTTAAGAATGTACAGTTGTCCAGAACTATTTTCTACAAATTCAGAATTTAATCCAGTTCTAAAAAACCCTGAATTTGTATGATGTGCATACCCACATGTCTGTAAACGTATCTAAAGTCACAAAGAAATAATGCTTCTTAACAAAAAGGAGAGTAATTTACCCGTAATGTTTAATTTCTATCACTGCAATCAAAAAATATTCTATTTAACTCCTCTGGTTATCATAGGATACAGACAATACCTGCTCATTCATGACTACTAATGCTTATGAGATGAATAGCAGCACACTCAACATATGGTATTTTGCAAGGTCAGTGCAATTCTCTAACTAAAAAGGTTTCTGTAAGAGCTAGAACAGAAGCAAACAAAAGGAAGAATGTTAATTCTTAAAAACATGTACATTTTACTAAAATTCTCACAGAAATTTGACAAATAAATAAAATTCAGTATTTTAAACACAGCAAACATATTTGTATTATAATTACTTGCAGAGACAAGTAATATATTGTAACTTAAATAAAAGCATGAGATGTTCAGATTCTAAATTATAAAATGTAGATCAACAGACAGATTTCAGACAACATATCTTTCTGTGACCGAGCAACTCCTAGCAATCTTCTCCGGACATTCCTGTATCTGCAAAGACACTGCTGGTTTACACATGTCCCAAAACCACACAAAAATATCAAGAGCACATACAAGCCGTGATCCTCCTAAACAATAACTATAGTCAAAGGAGAAAAAATTACAGCACATAGCATCAGCTTTCCTCTTCCTTCTCATTTGTATCTGGACAGACTGAGGCAAATGCAAGGTGTAAAAGGGGGAGAAAACCTTCAAATTCCAGACAACTAAAAATTAGGGGGAGCATTTTGTATTTCTTTTCTTCCTATTAAGTCTTGCTATTATTTTTTGCCTATAAAATGTGCCTTCTGGATGCCAATGCTTCCCCATAGATATACTGTCATCTTTGAGCAGTGTTAAAAGCTGTGCATTCTAATCTAAGTGGACATGAGACGCTATAGATTGTACGTGTGAGTAGCACAGCACATTGTGTTTGCTTCAGTGAGAATATTTACACTATAAATACACATCCATTGTTTGAAAAAGCAGACAGAGATCTGAAATGTAAGGATGTGGTTAAAAATACAAATATTCTCACATAAAACCTTTCCACAACCTTGGAACGGTGCTTTTGAAGGAATCTGTCTCTACGGAGGTATTCTTTTCCATTCAGAAAGGGATTCAACACTGAATAAATTATTTTGAAAAGGACCAAAAGTAATTATTGTATTTGGTTTTAATAGTGTACGAAATTAAATGCAGTAAGCTCTTCAAGACCCGATTTTAAACCCTCCAAATAAATAAATTTATTCAGAAGAAACACCTAAGCAGTGAAGGTCACAGTTCAGTAAAGGAATTGAATACTGAAATAATTTTCACTGAAATACGTATTTCATAGTTTCACAAATAGGGACAGGTTTAGGTCTAAAATTCTTCACTAAGTCAGAGCCTACTCTGTGACTAAACAATAGTGGCACAATGTGAGTGTTCACCATTCTTCAACAGATGTATTGCCACAGCTTCTAATATTTACCCAGCCAACAGGAGACAGCAGCTGCAGAAGTTTTCACAGCCCACACTGTCACCTTGCACAAACTGCACTCCAGGCGGGGGGTGATTTCCACTGAATTCAAGAACACATTTCATATCTTAGGAAAAAAAAAAAGTACGGATAGAAAAGACAATCTATAGCCACACATCTCCCTCATTACAGAAAAACAAGAGGGAGACAAAAAAACCCAAACCATTTACAGCCATGTTTCCAGAATACAGTCATGAGAGTTTTACAGAAGAATCCAAAATCTCACATTGTGAGAGGTTAACATGCCTGCTGGAAGATTTGTGAATCTTCTGTATTAGTATATACAAATGTTCATACAAAATTCTGGCACAGATGCTACAAATCTATGTGCATGTGTGTGTGTCTGTACTACAGTGTCACTATGGTGGAAAAATATGGCTTAGTTATGACAATGGCTGAGGAACAGCACAGACTATGAGACAACCAGATAACCTTACTACAGAGGTTTGTGTCTTTCATTTCTAATTGCAGCAAAATGGGGGGCAAAATACTAGAACTGCCTACCCTGTAATTTTAATGCAATGGGTCTGAAAAGTAGATAAGGTACTGTAGCAAGAACAACCTCTGTGCTTCTAGGAGGTTGAATGATAACCCTTAAAGGCATCCCATTAAAAGCCAACAAAAAGATTCTTCACCTCTTTCTCTTCTCTCCTCTATCCCCTTAAAATGAATGCTGCAAATTATTAACCAACGCTGGCAATTGGAGAACGAAGCAGCTTGCATGTGGGTATATTTTCAGAGTGATTCTAATCTGAGAAATTTACTTGCTCTTCCCCTTCTATCTGATAAACTATACATTCAAGCGTTCTCATTAGTGTTCGGATCACCAAAGAGAGCTAGAGATGAATCAGTCCATCCACCCCTCCTCTCCCTGCTCTGTCGAGATTATTTCATTGAAATGTTCATTTTCATCCCTGCTGGCAACATTAGAATGGAAGTATTTAACCTGTTTCCATTACTTATACAAATTACCATTATGGGGTAGGACAGATGTTAGAATCATGCCACATAACTGACTTCCATACATTCTTTACGGGGAGGATAAGAAGAAGGAAAGCTGTTAGATCATATTATCCAGTCTCAATAATGTTCTCTCTCCTCCCAGATTCATTAACTTCCAACATCAACGTTTCCCTTTCTTTCTGTGTGAAAATGCTCCGTCTCCTTGAGCTCATTTAATTTGGAGCAGGAAATCTTTGTCAGAAATAATTTTTTGATCAGGTGCTCTAACTAAGGGGCGAAGGGGGGCTGGGGAAAGAATAAAGAAAAGGGGGGGAAAAACCCAACACCTTGTCGAAAATGTTATTTCTCTAACATGGATGATGAAAGAGAAGTCAGTTAAGATGCTGGTACTCAAAGATGGCTGTCACTTCAGATAGGGGATGGCACGACTCACCTAGACAGGTGACGCTTTGGTGGAGAAAAGGCTTGCTGCATTATTGAGAGCACCAAAGATCAGGATGACAAAGACTGTAGGCCCAGGGTGCCTGGGGCTCCTAGAGAAGTGACTTCAGCAGGCACATGGATTTCAGCCTCCATTTGCATCACTAACTAACAGCGAAGTACAAAACAAAAGTTCGGTGATTAAAAGGCAAGCATGC